>NC_069075.1:58827101-59136624 GCF_025698485.1 Gossypium arboreum
GAAAGAAAAAATTTTGTTCATCCTTTCTTTGAGCCAAAACTAAGGAAGAAGGAGGATTTTTGCTTCATGCTTGGTTTGGAAGAGATCTAGAAGGAGATTTGGCCAAGGTTGCATCAAGATTAAGGTATGTATGAGGTTGTGTTAGGAGTTTCATGCATGTTTTGGTTGCTAACTTGATGTGCATGTTAGCCATGGCTCAAATCTTTGTTAAGCCATGGAAATGGTATTTGGCCAAAGTTGTTATGGTGATAAAGCCATTGCATGCTAAGTGTGAAGCTTGATGATGATGCATGCAATGATGGATTGTCTACTCTTGAGCAAGATTTTGAGCCTTCTTTTGATTTATCATGATTGAAGTTGAAAAGGAGCATGATTGTCATATTCGCCATTCATGAGCATGGTTCATGCTTCTTGCATGTTAGTTAAAATTTTTATTTTGGATGGCTATGGACACCTTGAAAATTCGCCATGCTCATATTGTATATATATGTTTGCACATGATGTTTTGGTTATGAAGGAAGTGATGAATAAGTTTGTTTAAAGAAGAAGATGTTGAAGAATAATTGTGAAATTGTAAGCACATTCGCCTAGCACACATATGAGTGCTTGATGCTATATTGTAAGTTTTGAGCTACAATATGCAAAGCATTAACTAGTAAAATGCATGCTGTTTTTGTGTGGTATTAAGTGCATAATTGGCCTCAACATGGACAAGTATATTCGGCCTTGGGTAGCCTATTGAAGGCCTTAGCATTTCCTTGATGCTCAAATAAATTGTATTGAATTGCTTGATGTAGTATAAAATGCGCATGACCATTGTGTATTCAAGTTAAAGAGTGGCCATATGACCATTTAAATTCCTTGTCATATTCGGCCATAAGCTAGCACAATGAGGTTTTAATAAATTGAATTTGTTTGAATTAGCTCAAGAGCTAAGAGGTCCACAATTGGACAAGGGGAAGGAAAAAGTGATCGAATAGCCGTAAAAGCCGTTCGACAACATCCGAGGTAAGTCCTCAAGAAGTGACCTTACTTGAATTATGTGAGATGAAATATGGTTGTGTATGATTATTGATTATGTGTGTATGAGTATTTGAATTCCACCGGGCTAAGTCCCGGCGAATATGCTAATGATTATAATTGTGTTTGAGCCTTAGTAAGGAAAATGAAATATGTATGTCCAATGATTATTGATGTATGTGTGCATGAGAAATTGAATGATATCCGGGCTAAGCCGAAGACAATTATGCTGAAAATTATATCCGGTTAAGACCCAAGGCAATTGTGCTAGTAGCTATATCCGGGCTAAGACCGAAGGCATTCGTGCAAGTTGTTAAATCCGGGCTAAGACCAAGGCATTTGTGCAAATCGTGATATCCGGGTTAAGTCCGTGAGGCCTTGGTGCGGGTTATCATAACCGGGCTATGTCCGAAGGCGATTGAACGAGTAGCGACGTCCGGTTAAACTCGAAGGTATGTGATTTGAAAATTATAAGCTTGCTGGAAAATTTCAGCTAATGCACTTGTGAAATTTCCCAATGACAAGGTAAGTGCGGTGTGTGCTTGCTGGCGCTAGGAGTAAGAGCGTATGAATATCCGCTCCTATGATGGAGCGAGTTATCGGCCTTAATGAAGCCGTTATTTGTGTATGAACATAAGTGTTGGGATGGTGAAGTAAGTACGATTATGTGAATGTGCATTAATGAAATGATGCATTTGGTTATGTGAATGTATTGCTTTAATTAGAGTTGATTATATTCCTTGAGACTTACTAAGCATAAAATGCTTACCCGTTGCTTTGGCTCTCGGTTTTCTAGATTTCGTCAAGCAATCGGATTTGGGATCGTTGAAGTCGAAGTCATCCACACTATCAAGCCCCCATTTTGGTATAAATTCTTGGTTGAACTTGAAATGGCATGTATAGGACTACCTCTTGTTGGTTTAAATATGTTATGATGTATATGTGTACGGCCATGCGAAAATGGCTCGTAATAGTGAAGTATCAACTTAAACTATTTGCGGTTTGTATATATATATATGGTGTCATGATGTGACTATGAATTGGAAATGGGAATGTTGGTCACATGATCAGCCATTGGCATGGTTAAAATGATCATATGTGGACCTATGTAAGGCAAGACTAGTTGGTTCATGGAGACTACAAAATAGGTAAGACCTACCTTAAAACAGATGCTGCCAGCTGCAGTAGCGTGAATGTGAAAAATCACCAAAATTTGTAGGAATGGTATTAAATAGTGAATCAGCTATGTAAATGAACATTGATGAGTCTATTTTCATATGGAAGAAACGAAATGGTCATAGGAGTTACATGTTAAGAGATATTAAAGCTATTGTGAGACAGGGCCAGAACGGTTTCTGGGTTCCTGTCGCAACTTTAAAATTTACTATAAATTATCCAGAAAGAATTAGGAGACATACCTTATATGTACAGATTCCATTTTGAGTCTAGTTTCATTAGAAACAAACGTCACCAGCATTAAAGCCCTGTACAGAGAGATATTTAAGTTATACCGCACGAAGGTCAGAGCAGTCGATCCCTGTAACATGGGTGACTTTAACTAATAAACTGTACCAATTGGCCCGACCAAAAATTCTAGAAATAAATCCATGGATGGATATATGAGTCTAAATTCAGGGAAAATTTACGAAACCAGTTTCCGAGTTTTGAAACTCGAGATATGATTTTTAAGGCGACAGTGACGCAGTTTTTCCAGCCTGACTGGAAATGTCCAATGGATGGGCAAAACAAGTGAACTTGGCTTGCTAACCCCTCGTGTCCGACACCGGCAATGGTCTTGGGTTCGGGGTGTTACAATGAGCTTGTCATTGACTATCACCCGGGAAAGGCTAATGTGGTTGCGGATGCTTTAAGTCGTAAATCACTATTTTCTTTACGAGCGATGAATGTACACTTGTCTGTTCTATCCGAAAATGTGTTAGTAGCAGAATTAAAGGCCAAACTATTGTTGATTCATCAAATTCGTGAAGCTCAGAAAGTCGATGATGAATTGGTCGCAAGACGGGCTGAATGTGTTTCGAATATGGAATCAGAGTTTCAAATTGATGATGACGATTGTTTGAGGTTCAAAAGTCGTTTGTGTGTTCCAAGAAATTCAGAACTTATTTCGATGATTCTGAACGAATTTCATTGTAGCCGAATGTCAATTCACCCGGGGAGTACGAAAATGTACAACGACCTGAGACGTCAGTTTTGGTGGCATGGTATGAAACGAGAAATTTTCGATTTTGTTTCAAAGTGTTTAATATGTCAGCAAGTAAAGGCGGAACATCAAGTGCCTACGGGTTTACTCCAGCCGATCATGATACCTGAATGGAAATGGGATCGAGTCACGATGGATTTTGTATCTGGGTTGCCAGTATCGGCAAGTAAGAAAGATGCGATTTGGGTTGTTGTTGATAGATCGACTAAGTCACTCACTTTATCCCCGCACGTCTGATTTTTCATTGGATAAACTAGCTGAATTGTATGTTTCTCAGTTGTGAGATTACACGGGTACCTATTTCTATTGTGTCGGATAGAGATCCGAGATTCACCTCGCAATTTTGGAAGAAATTGCAAGAAGCTTTGGGTACCAAGCTGCATTTTAGACCGCTTTTCATCCCCAAACCGATGGTCAATCCGAGCGGATAATTCGGATACTCGAGGATATGTTGAGATGTTGCATCACGGAGTTTAGTGGTTCATGGGAGCGGTATTTACCTTTGATTGAATTCGCCACAACAATAGTTTTCAATCAAGTATTAAGATGGCACCTTACGAGGCTTTGTACGGTCGTAAATGCCGCATACACAATTGTTTTGACGGAGCTCGTGAAAGTAAAATTTTCGGAGTTGATTTGATTAAAGATCGAGCGTAAAGTAAAAATAATTCGTGAAAGTTCAAGGCAAGATCCGATCGTCGGAAGTCGTGACGCGGATTTAAAACGAAGAGATATTGAGTATCGTGGGAGACAAAGTGTTTCTTAAGGTTTCACCTTGGAAAAAGATACTCAGATTTGGCCGTAAGGGCAAACTGAGTCCGAGATTCATTGGGCCGTATGAAATCTCCGAACGAGTTGGTCCAGTTGCATATAGGTTGCTTTTACCCCCTGAACTTGAAAGGATTCACAACGTTTTTCATGTTTCTATGCTTCGACGTTACAAATTTGATCCTTCGCACATAATTAGTCTATCAGAGGTTGAAATTCAATCTGACTTGAGTTATGAAGAAGAACTGATTCGCATCATAGCTCGAGAAGTGAAAGAGTTGCGAAACAAAAGGGTTCCGTTAGTAAAGGTGTTATGGCTCAAACACGGAATCGAAGAAGCTACTTGGGAAACCGAGAACTCTATGAAAGAATGATACCCAAACCTATTTACCGGTAAGATTTTCGGGGATGAAAATTTCTTAAGTGGGGGAGAGTTGTGACAGCCCTAAATTGACCCTAGTTGAAAAGTGGTTTCGGGACCACAAAACCGAGTTATAAAAATAATTAACCGTTATATTTGATGTTTATTATATGTATATAGGCATGTGTGAAAATTTCATGTTTGAATTTTGTTAATTGTGAGTGAATTTTGCTAAATAGGACTTGTGTGAGAAAATTTAGAAATGTGCTAGGCAAATGTTAAAGTGGCCTATTAATATATGTGGGAAAGTGCTTGTACTTGCATGTCAAGTTAGCCAAACTATAGGTAGTGGCCGGCCATGCTACAAATTATATAATCAAATGTGAATTTTCTATTAACTTTAATTAGCTAGATGCCATATTAGTATGGAGGATGTAATAAAATAAAGAAATGATAATTAAAGGAAGGAAATGGGTGAAAGAAACAAAGTCTTCATCCATGTTTCTTCCTAGCCGATTCTAAAGAAAGAAAAGAACAAGAGCATTCGGTGATGAAAACAAGTTGTATTCTTTGGTTCTTCTTGGCCGAAATGAAAGGAGGAAGAAGGGAGGAAAGCATTCGGTCATCTTAGGTTAATATTAAGGTAAGGTGTTCATATTAGTTCTTGAAATTTTAGTTGATCTTGAGTGAGATATCAAGTTATTTTTGTAAACCATGATGACATTTTGATTTTGGAATGAGTAAGGTTTTCGACTATGGTAGTTAATAATGGTGAGTTTTGTTGTTTCATGTTAAAGTTAGGTGAATGATGATGGATGAGTGTTTGAACTATAAAAACAATCATAGGTGAGCATTAGATACTAGGGGGAAGAATCGGCTACCTTGTTATGAACTAGGGCGAATGTGAGTTTGGTTGTGTTTGAATATTACATGCTTGGTAGAATGGTGGATGAAAGTGCGAATGTGGTCTTTGGTTTGGGCATAAGGAATAATAGTATGCATAGGTTTCGCTTTAGTAGTACCTATGTAATTATAATTAGTTCATTTTGATGGTTTGGCATGAGGTGATAAGTAAAAGTTTAAAGGTAGCTTAAGTTAATTGATGCTCACTAATGATTTCGAATTGAAGCTTTGTTAAGTTGTGAAATGAGTGGCCGAGAGAGCTATAGACTATTGCTTGGGATGTATGTTGGGTTAATAGAGTCTCCAAATTGATTATATGTGTGTATGCTATTAGAAATTCAAGGAATTCTCGGCAAAAATGTGGTTAGGGGTTAAGTCATGGGAACTTGGGGGTATTCATATGTGGACCTTAAGATTTTGTACACTATGACTATGTGAGTTAGGTGTTAAATAACTTAATCATGTGTATGCATGACCGAGTATAATCGGCCACATGAGTAAAGAAATGGGTTAATTGATATGTGGTAAATGTTAAGTGTTAAACGAAATGGAAATGATATCATATTGGAACATGCATATTCGGCCACATGAATGAATACATAGATTGGTGTTGCATGTATTCGGCTATAGGTAAGCATATTGGTGGCTTAATCTTGACTTAGAAAATCGGCTAAAGGAGAATATTGGCTAATATGTTGAATTTGATTCATGATTTCATACATATATGACTCTAATGCCTAATATATATGGGCTAAGTACCTTGAATTCCTTTTTGATGTTCAAAATGATTAAATCAATTTATTTGTTAATATTAAGCTCAAGAGCAAAGGGGAACTAAATCTGATAAAGGAAAGGAAAAGGTGATCGAATAGCCGTTGAAATCGTTCGACAGCATCCGAGGTAAGTTTTCGAGTAATGGGACTTAGATTATGATTCGATTAGATCATGTTATATAGCGAATCAAAACCATGCTCTTTGTATGTGGCTATTGAGCCGAAAATGGTAATGGTAGATAAGTGCCTTGTGTCTGAGTTCTAGTAATGAAAACGAAATAAAAATGTGTTATGAATTGTGGACATATGTGCATGATTATTCGGATGATAACCGAACTAAGATCCGAAGGCATTCGTGCGAGTTGCTATATCCGGGCTATGACCCGAAGGCATTTATGCTAGCGATTATATCCAGGCTAAGACCCGAAGGCATTTGTGCGAGTTGCTATATCCGGGCTAAGACCCGAAGGCATTTGTGCGAGTTGTTATATCCTGTTAAATCCCGAAGATACTTGGTTTGGGAATGAGCGATCTTGTAGTAATAATTTCAATTAATACGTTCGTAAAACCCCAACGATGAGGTATGTTTTGTATATGCATTGGAATAATTGATTCCTTTTAAATAGTATTCACTCAATCGATTAACAAGCTTCCGGCCTGTAACACCCCGAACCCGAGACCATCGCCGGTGTCGGACACGAGGGGTTAACAAGCCAAGTTCACTTGTTTTGCCCATCCATTTGACATTTCCAGTCAGGCTGGAAAACTGCGTCACTGTCGCCTTAAAAATCATATCTCGAGTTTCAAAAGTCAGAAACTGGTTTTGTAAATTTTCCCTGAATTTAGACTCATATATCCATCCATGGGTTTATTTATAGAATTTTTGGTTGGGCCAATTGGTACAGTTTATTAGTTAAATTCACCCATGTTACAGGGATCGACTGCTCTGACCTTCGCGCGGTATAACTTGAATATCTCTCTGTACAGGGCTTTAATGCTGGTACCGTTTATTTCTAATGAAACTAGACTAAAAATGGAATCTGTACATATAAGGTATGTCTCCTAATTCTTTTTGGATAATTTATAGTATATTTTTAAAATTGCGACAGGGAACCCAGAAACCGTTCTTGCCCTGTCTCACAATAGCTTTAATATCTCTTAACATGTAACTCCTATGACCATTTCGTTTCTTCCATATGAAAATAGACTCATCAAGGTTCATTTACATAGCTTATTCACTATTTAATTCCATTCCTACGAATTTTGGTGATTTTTCACATTCACGTCACTGCAGCTGGCAGCATCTGTTTCTAAGGTAGGTCTTACCTATTTGGTAGTCTCCATGAACCAACTAGTCTTGCCATACATAGGTTCATATATGATCATTTTAACCATGCCAATGGCTGATCATATGACCAACATTCCCATTTCCAAGCCATAGCCACATCATGACACCAAATATGTACATACAAACCACAATTAGTCTAAGTCGATACTTCACTTTTACGAGCCATTTTCGCATGGCCGTACATATATACATCACAACATATTCAACCAACAAGGGTAGTCCTATACATGCCATTTCAAAGTTCAACCAAAATTTATACCAAAATAGAGGCGTGGATAGTGTGGATGACTTCGACTTTATTGATCCCGAATCCGATTGCTATCGGCGAAATCTATAAAACAGAGAGCCAAAGTAACGGGTAAGCATTTTTTATGCTTAGTAAGTCTCAAGGAATATAATCAACTCTAATTACAGCAATACATTCACATAGCCAAATGCATCATTTCATTAATACACATTCTTACTTCACACTTCATCATTATATTCTTTCACAAAGTATCAATCAATTCAATAACTGAAATTCATTAGTCGATTGAGCGAATGTTGCTCAAACATGTCGACTTTCCAATGCACATATAACGTACCTTATCCTTTGGGCTTTTCGAGTGTACTAATTGAATTCATTACAGCAACCAACACTCACCTCCAGCCCAAGATTCTTCCGAATATAACCGGATATAATCACGCACAAATGCCTTGGTCTTAGCAGGATAGAATAACTTCATACGAATGCCTTGGTCTTAGCCGGATATAGCCTCTAGCACAATTGCCTTGGTCTTAACCCGGATATAATTTCCAGCATAATTGTCTTCGGGCTTAGCCGGATATCATTCAATTTCTCATGTACACATACATCAATAATCATTGGACATACATATTTCATTTTCGTTACTAAGGCTCAAACGCACATATATTCACAAGCATATTCGCCTTCGGGACTTAGCAGGGTATCATTCAATTTCTCATACACACATAAATCAATAATCATACACATCCATACTTCATCTCACATAATTCAAGTAAGGTCACTTCTTGAGGACTTACCTCGGATGTTGTTGAACGGCGTTTTCGGCTACTCGATCACCTTTTCCTTCCCCTTGTCCAATTGTGGCCCTCTTAGCTCTTGAGCTAATTCAAACAAATTCAATTTATTAAAACCTCATTGTGCTTGCTTATGGCCGAATATGACAAGGAGTTTAAATGGTCATATGGCCATTCTTTAGCTTGAATACACAATGGTCATGCACATTTTATACTACATCAAGCAATTCAATACAATTTATTTGAGCATCAAGGAAAAGCTAAGGCCTTCAATAGGCTACCCAAGGCCGAATATTCATGTACATGTTGAGGCCAATTTTGCACTTAATACCTCACAAAAACAGCATGCATTTTACTAGTTAATGCTTTGCACATTGTGGCCCAAAACTTATAATATAGCATCAAGCACTTATATGTGTGCTAGGCCGAATTGTGCTTGCAATTTCACAAGCATTCTTCCACATCTTCTTCTTTAAACCAATATATTCATCACTTACTTCATAGCCAAAACATCATGTGTAAACATATATATACAATATGAGCATGGCCGAATTTCAAGGTGTCCATAGCCATCCAAAAATACAAATTTTAAATAACATGCAAGAAGCATGAACCATGCTCATGAATGCATCATGGCCGCATATGACAATCATGCTCCATTCAACTTCAATCATGGTTAAACACAAAAATAAAACTCAAAATCTTACTCAAGAGTAGACAATCCATCATTGCATGCATCATCATCAAGCTTCACACTTAGCATGCAATGGCTTTATCACCATAACAACTTTGGCCAAATACCATTTCCATGGCATAACAAAGATTTGAGCCATGGCTAACATGCACATCAAGTTAGCAACCAAAACATGCATGAAACTCCTAACACAACCTCATACATACCTTAATCTTGATGCCAATTTAGCCAAATCACCTTCTAGATCTCTTCTAAACCAAGCATGAAGCAAAAATCCTCTTTCTTCCCCTTATGATTTTCGGCCAAAAAGGATGAGAAAGGATGAACACAACAAAAATTTTTTCTTCCCTCTTTCTCAACTCACGGCAAGGGGGGGATTACCACACTCACACACATTTTTTTTTTCATTTTTTTATCACCCATACACCTTTGTTTATTATTTCACCCTAATGCACCAACAAAACATGTTTCATGACATGTTTAGCCCATCCTCCCTTGTCATGGCCGGCCACCACCTATAAAAAAGGGGGAATTTGACATGCAAGTCCTTTATTTTGCATGCATGCTTTAATTAGTCATTACATATTTCCCCATCATACTTTCAAAGTTCACTACTAGGTCCTTTCTAGTGAAATTCACCTTTATAACACTAAACCAATCATCAAAAAATGTCATACATGAATACACACATATTATAGGCATCGAAATAAATTTTAAATTATTTTTATGCCTCGGTTTTGTGGTCCCGAGACCACCTTCCGACTAGGGTCAATTTTGGGCTGTCACAACTCTCCCCCACTTAAGAAATTTTCGTCCCCGAAAATCTTACCAGTAAATAGGCTTGGATATCGCTCTTTCATAGAGTTCTCGGTCTCCCAAGTAGCTTCTTCTATCCCGTGCTTGAGCCATAACACTTTCACTAGCGGAACCCGCTTGTTTCGCAACTCTTTCACTTCACGTGATAGGATACGAATCGGTTCTTCCTCATAACTCATATTAGCTTGAATTTCAATTTCTGATGGACTAATCACGTGCGATGGATCGGATCTATAGCGTCGAAGCATCGAAATGTGAAAGACATCGTGAACCTTTTTAAGTTCAGGGGGCAAAATCAAACGATATGCCACTGGACCGACTCGCTCTGATATCTCATATGGCCCAATGAACCTCGGGCTCAACTTGCCCTTACGGCCGAACCTGAGTATCTTTTTCCAAGGCAATACCTTGAGAAACACTTTATCACCCACCTGATACTCGATATCCTTACGCTTCAGATCCGCGTACGACTTCTGGCGATCGGAGGCTATCTTCAGACTTTCACGGATTACTTTCACTTTCTGTTCAGCATCCCTAATCAAATCCACCCCAAAAATCTTGCTTTCACCGAGCTCAGTCCAAAACAATGGTGTACGGCATTTACGACCGTACAAGGCCTCGTAGGGTGCCATCTTAATACTTGATTGAAAGCTGTTGTTGTAAGCGAATTCAATCAACGGCAAATACCGTTCCCATGAACCACTAAACTCGAGGACGCAACATCTTAACATATCCTCAAGTATCCGAATTATCCGCCGGATTGACCATCGGTTTGGGGGTGAAAGGCGGTCTTTGAAATGCAACTTGGTACCCAAAGCTTCTTGCAACTTTTTCCAAAATCGCGAGGTAAATCTCGGATCTCTATCCGACACGATGGAAATAGGCACCCGTGTAATCTCACAACTGAGAAACGTACAATTCCGCTAATTTGTCCATTGAAAATCCAGACGACGGGGACAAAGTGGGCCGACTTAGTCAATCGATCCACCACGACCCAAACCACATCCTTCTTACTTGTCGACAATGGCGGTCCGGATACAAAGTCCATTGTGACTCAATCCCATTTCCACTCGGGCATCGTGATTGGTGAAGTAATCAAGGCACCGATGTTCCGCTTTCACTCGTTGACATATTAAACATCTCAAACAAAGTCGGAGATGTCTCGCTTCATACCATGCCACCAAAACCGACGCGTTTCAAATTATTGTACATCTTCGTACTCCCGGGTGGATTGCCATTTGGCTACAATGGGCTTCATTCTGAATTATCGAAATGAGTTCGAATTCTTTGGGACACACAGACGACTTTTGAACCTCAAACAATCGTCATCGTCAATTTGAAACTCCGAGTCCTTGTTCGAACACACGCAGCCCGCTTTGCAACCAACTCGTCGTCGACTTTACGAGCTTCTCGAATTTGGTGTGTCAATAATGGTTTGGCTTTCAATTCAGCCACTAACACACCGTCGGATCGGATGCATAAGTGCACATTCATCGTCAGTAAAGTGAATAACGATTTACGACTCAAGGCATCCGCAACCACATTCGCCTTTCGGGTGATAGTCAATGATCACTCATAATCCTTTAACGTTTCGAGCCAACGTCTTTGTCGAGATTTAAGTCTCTTTGGGTCATCAAATATTTGAGACTTTGTGATCCGAGTATACATGGCACCTTTCACCAAATAAGTAATGTCGCCAAATCTTTAAGGCGAATACGATGGCGCCAATTCGAGATCATGAGTCGGATAATTTTTCTCATGTGGCTTTAATTGCCTCGACGACAGGCCACAACTCGACCTTCTTGCATTAATACGCAACCTAACCCAAGTAGAGAGGCGTCGCTATAGATGACAAGCTCCTTGCCGGACTCGGGTTGCACTAGAATTGGGGCTTCAATCAAATAAGTTTTCATTGATCGAAACTTTTTGGCATTTTCAAATCCATTCGAACTTAACATCCTTTTGGAGTAGCCGTTATCGGCGTGGCTATCGTTGAGAAGCCTTTACAAATCGTCGGTAATAACCAAGAAGCCCCAAAAGCTCGAACCTCAAGAATATTTCTGAGGCTTCCAATTAAGTATGGCTGAAATTTTATTCGGTCGACTCGAATACCCGATGCAGATACCACATGACCCAAGAAGCTAACCTCTCTTAACCGTAACTCACACTTGCTTGAACTTAGCATATAATTGCTTATCCCGTAAAATTTGCAAAGACTAACGCAGGTGTTCAAAGATGTTCGGTCTCATTTCTTGAATAGACCAAAATGCCATCAATGAACACGACTACTAATCGATCCAAATATGGTCTAAAGATCCGATTCATTAAATCCATAAATACCGCAGGGCATTAGTGAGCCCAAACAGCATCACTAGGAACTCATAGTGACCATATCTCGCTCAAGGCAGTCTTGGGTACGTCCGAATCTCGGATTCGCAATTGATAATAGCCCGATCTCAAATCTATTTTCGAGAACACCGAGGCTCCCTTCATTGATCGAACAAGTCATCAATACGTGGCAACGGATATTTGTTCTTTATCGCCGCTTTATTAAGTCGACGATAGTCGATGCAACCGCATGGTTCCATCCTTCTTCTTCACGAACAATCTTGGCGCACCCCAAGGCGAAAAACTCAAGCGAGCAAAACCTCTATCCACCAATTCTTGCAACCGAAGCTTTCAACTCCTTTAATTCGTTGGTGCCATACGATACGGAGCTATCGAAATTGAGTGGTACCAGTACCAATTCGATACCAAATTCTATTTCCCAACAGTGGTAAACCCGGCAATTCTTCGGGAAAACATCCGGTATTCACAAACCACGGGCACAGATTCGGGTTTCTTTTCGATTCCTTGTCATCGAAAGCACGACGCAAGGTACGCCGCACCCTTTTCTTACGATTTACGGGCCAACATCGGCGATATTACGGTGGCAACCCCTTTAAGTCCAGTAGACTCAACCCGAATTATTTCATTATTCGCACCTCAAATCGATAGTCTTGCTCTTGCAATTTACAACCGCATCGTGCATGGTCAACCAATCCAAACCAAGAATAACGTCGAACTCATCGAAGCGGCAAAAGCATCAAGTCCGCCGGAAACAAGAACCTCGGAACACTAGGGGACTTTTCTTGCACACTTTGTTGACAAGCACGTAATGACCCAAGGGTTTGACACCGAATTACAAACTCAAGAGACTCAATGGGCAAAGTCATCTTGGATGCTAAGGTTTCACATATATATGAATGAGTAGAACCAGGTCAATCAAAGCAATCACATTTGTATTGAAAAGAGTGAAAGTACGGTAATAACATCCGAAGAGGCAGATCCTCGGCGCGCGTATGGCATAAGTCCTAGCAGAGCACGAGCCTCGAGATCGATGGTAGCATCTCTAGATCCTCTCGACCGCCAACGACATTGCCCATATTTCTAGGTGGCCTACCTCGAGTAGTGGTAGCACCGGGTTTGCACTCGACTTACATTTTGTTCATGCATCCTCGGGCAATCCTTCATAAAGTGGTCGGCCGATCCACACTTATAGCAAGAGCGATCACGAAACCAACAAACTCCCGAATGCCATTTGCCACAATGTGGACACTCCGCCTATCTCGCGATCATTTCCACCACCCGTGATCGAGGTGACTCGTGTGGTCACAGGGGTCGATCGCGTCCTCGTCTAGAAAAGCCCGAAATGCCTCTAGACCGGCTCACATCATCTCAAATCTCTTCGATGCTTGTTGAAGATACTTTCCGAGGACCTCTTCGAATTCTCCGGTTCCCACATCAGCTTTTGTTTCTCCTTTCTAAGCTCTTGACTTTACAAGCTCGCTCAACAAGTACTACGAACTCAGATCTCGAGAATGCCAACAAACATCCTTATATCATCATTCAGCCCATCCTCGAAGCATTTACACATAATAGCTTCGGACAAAATGCATTCTCAGCATCGGCTAAGCCTCACAAACTTTCGTTCAGTAGTCAGTAACGGACATAGAACCTTGCTTAAGATCAAGAAATTCCCTCCGCTTTTGGTCGATGAATCTCGATCGATATACTTTTTTTGAACTCGGTTTGAAAGAATTCCCAAGTCACTTGCTCTCTAGGCACCACGAAGTCGAGTACTCCACCAATAGTAGGCGGACTCACGTAGCAAGGAGATGGTACACTTTAAGCACTCATCGGGTGTACAGGATAGCTCATCGAGCACCCGGATAGTGTTATCCAACCAAAATTCAGCTCGCCGCATCATCATCATCTGTAGCCTTAAATTCAGTGGCCCCATGTTTTGAATCCTATCGATCGGGGCTTACTTGACCTTATTTGGTCAGTCCACGGAGGTATTGTAGGTGCGGGGTTGCATTTGTCGGGAATGGAGGTTGTGGAACAGCCGTGTTGGTTCGAATGTATTGATTAAACCATTCGTTCATCACACTATAAAAGGCTTGCCTAGCCTCGTCATTAGGATTGCTGGCCATAGGTTGAGAGTCCGCCAGCAATTGTCCCTTGCGCTTGAGCAGCGCCACACTCTCCACATCATCAGCTATCGCTTCGGTTGGGATCGGGATCCATTGCTATAAACAAACACAAAGTCAAATTGTTAGAAATCACCACACTATCAATTCATCATTTAATGGCATGTATAGCTAGACCCCAAACACATCACGGTAGTCCTAGAATCGACTAAACCGTGGCTCGATACCAATAAAATTGTAACACCCGAACCCGAGACCATCGCCGGTGTCGACACGAGGGTTAACAAGCCAAGTTCACTTGTTTTGCCCATCCATTTGACATTTCCAGTCAGGCTGGAAAACTGCGTCACTGTCGCCTTAAAATCATATCTCGAGTTTCACAACTCGGAAACTGGTTTCGTAAATTTTCCCTGAATTTATACTCATATATCCATCCATGGGTTTATTTCTAGAATTTTTGGTCGGGCCAATTGGTACAGTTTATTAGTTAAAGTCACCCATGTTACAGGGATCGACTGCTCTGACCTTCGCGCGGTATAACTTGAATATCTCTCTGTACAGGGCTTTAATGCTGGTGCCGTTTGTTTCTAATGAAACTAGACTCAAAATGGAATCTGTACATATAAGGTATGTCTCCTAATTCTTTTTGGATAATTTATAGTATATTTTTAAAGTTGCAACATGGAACCCAGAAACCGTTCTGGCCCTGTCTCACAATAGCTTTAATATCTCTTAACATGTAACTCCTATGACCATTTCGTTTCTTCCATATGAAAATAGACTCATCAAGGTTCATTTACATAGCTTATTCACTATTTAATTCCATTCCTACGAAGTTTGGTGATTTTTCACATTCACGTCACTGCAGCTGGCAGCATCTGTTTTTAAGGTAGGTCTTACCTATTTGGTAGTCTCCATGAACCAACTAGTCTTGCCATACATAGGTTCATATATGATCATTTTAACCATGCCAATGGCTGATCATATGACCAACATTCCCATTTCCAAGCCATAGCCACATCATGACACCAAATATATACATACAAACCACAATTAGTCTAAGTCGATACTTCACTTTTACGAGCCATTTTCGCATGGCCGTACATATATACATCACAACATATTCAACCAACAAGGGTAGTCCTATACATGCCATTTCAAAGTTCAACCAAAATTTATACCAAAATAGAGGCGTGGATAGTGTGGATGACTTCGACTTTATTGATCCCGAATCCGATTGCTATCGAGTGAAATCTATAAAGCAGAGAGCCAAAGTAACGGGTAAGCATTTTTTATGCTTAGTAAGTCTCAAGGAATATAATCAACTCTAATTACAGCAATACATTCACATAGCCAAATGCATCATTTCATTAATACACATTCTTACTTCACACTTCATCATTATATACTTTACAAAGTATCAATCAATTCAATAACTGAAATTCATTAGTCGATTGAGCGAATGTTGCTCAAACATGTCGACTTTCAATGCACATATAACGTACCTTATCCTTTGGGCTTTTCGAGTGTACTAATTGAATTCATTACAGCAACCAACACTCACCTCCAGCCCAAGATTCTTCCGAATATAACGGATATAATCACGTGCACAAATGCCTTGGTCTTAGCCGGATAGAATAACTCGCACGAATGCCTTGGTCTTAGCCGGATATAGCCTCTAGCACAATTGCCTTGGTCTTAACCGGATATAATTTCAACATAATTGTCTTGGGGCTTAGCCGGATATCATTCAATTTCTCATGTACACATACATCAATAATCATTGGACATACATATTTCATTTTAGTTACTAAGGCTCAAATGCACATATATTCACAAGCATATTAGCCTTGGGACTTAGCCGGGTATCATTCAATTTCTCATACACACATAAATCAATAATCATACACATCCATACTTCATCTCACATAATTCAAGTAAGGTCACTTCTTGAGGACTTACCTCGGATGTTGTTGAACGGCTTTTTCGGCTACTCGATCACCTTTTCCTTCCCTTGTCCAATTGTGGCCCTCTTAGCTCTTGAGCTAATTCAAACAAATTCAATTTATTAAAACCTCATTGTGCTTGCTTATGGCGAATATGACAAGGAGTTTAAATGGTCATATGGCCATTCTTTAGCTTGAATACACAATGGTCATGCACATTTTATACTACATCAAGCAATTCAATACAATTTATTTGAGCATCAAGGAAAAGCTAAGGCCTTCAATAGGCTACCCAAGGCGAATATTCATGTACATGTTGAGGCCAATTTTGCACTTAATACCTCACAAAAACAGCATGCATTTTACTAGTTAATGCTTTGCACATTGTATTAAAACTTATAATATAGCATCAAGCACTTATATGTGTGCTAGGCGAATTGTGCTTGCAATTTCACAAGCATTCTTCCACATCTTCTTCTTTAAACCAATATATTCATCACTTACTTCATAGCCAAAACATCATGTGTAAACATATATATACAATATAAGCATGGCGAATTTCAAGGTGTCCATAGCCATCCAAAATACAAATTTTAACTAACATGCAAGAAGCATGAACCATGCTCATGAATGCATCATGGCGAATATGACAATCATGCTCCATTCAACTTCAATCATGGTTAAACACAAAAGAAAACTCAAAATCTTACTCAAGAGTAGACAATCCATCATTGCATGCATCATCATCAAGCTTCACACTTAGCATGCAATGGCTTTATCACCATAACAACTTTGGCCAAATACCATTTCCATGGCATAACAAAGATTTGAGCCATGGCTAACATGCACATCAAGTTAGCAACAAAACATGCATGAAACTCCTAACACAACCTCATACATACCTTAATCTTGATGCCAATTTAGCCAAATCACCTTCTAGATCTCTTCTAAACCAAGCATGAAGCAAAAATCCTCTTTCTTCCCTTATGATTTTCGGCCAAAAGGATGAGAAAGGATGAACACAACAAAATTTTTCTTCCCTCTTTCTCAACTCACGGCAGGGGATTACCACACTCACACATTTTTTTTCATTTTTATCACCCATACACCTTTGTTTATTATTTCACCCTAATGCACCAACAAAACATGTTTCATGACATGTTTAGCCCATCCTCCTTGTCATGGCGGCCACCACCTATAAAAGGGAATTTGACATACAAGTCCTTTATTTTGCATGCATGCTTTAATTAGTCATTACATATTTCCCCATCATACTTTCAAAGTTCACTACTAGGTCCTTTCTAGTGAAATTCACCTTTATAACACTAAACCAATCATCAAAAATATCATACATGAATACACATATTATAGGCATGAAATAAATTTTAAATTATTTTATGCCTCGGTTTTGTCAGTCCCGAGACCACCTTCGACTAAGGTCAATTTTGAGGCATCACACGGCCTTTAGTCAAGTTGATTACGTGACAGCCCAAAATTGACCCTAGTCGGGATGTGGTTTCGGACCATTGAAACCGAGGCATAAAAATAATTTAAAATTTATTTTGATGCCTATGATATGTGTTAAATTGTGTGTGACATTTTGATGATTTGATTTAGTGTTATAAATGTGAATTTCACTAGAAAGGGCCTAGTAGTAAACTTTGAAAGTATGATAGAAATGTGTGATGACTAATTAAAGCATGCATGCAAAATAATGGACTTGTATGTCAAATACCCCTTTCATAGGTGGTGGCCGCCATGGCAAGAGAGGATGGGCAAAACATGTCATAAACATGTTTTGTTGGTGCATTAGGAGAAATAATAAACAAAGGAGTATGGGTAAGAAAAGAATGAAAAAAAAATGTGTGTGAGTGTGGTATTCCCCATTGCCGTGAGTTGTAGAGAAAGAAAGAAAAAATTTGTTCATCCTTTCTTTGAGCCAAAACTAAGGAAGAAGGAGGATTTTTGCTCCATTTTTAGTTTAGAAGAGATCTAGAAGGAGATTTGGCTATACTTGCATCAAGATTAAGGTATGTTTGAGGTTGTGTCATGAGATTCATGCATGTTTTAGTTGCTAACTTGATGTTCATGTTAGCCCATGGTCCAAATCCTTGTTGTGCCCTCGAAATGGTATTTGGCCAAGTTTGATATTGTGTTAAAGCCATTGCATGCTAAATGTGAAGCTTGTTGATGATGCATGCAATGATGGATTGACTACTCTTGAAATTTCTTTAGCATTCTTGAGTAAGACATTGAATCCTTTATTTAACCATGACCAAAAAATTAAAAGGGGTATGGTGTGTGATGTATTCGCCATGGTATGCTCATGAGCATGGTTTATGCTTCTTGCATGTTAGTTAAAATTTGTGTTTTGGATGGTTATGGACACCTTGAAATTTGCCTTGCACCTATATGTGTATATATGTTTGCACATGATGTTTTGGTTATGAAGTAAGTGATAAATATGTTTGTTTAAAGAAGAAAGTGTTGAAGAATATTTGTGAAATTGCAAGTACATTCGCCTAGTACACATATGATGTGAAAATCTTGCAATTTATTGTTGATTTTGTGCAAGTATGACTAAGTATAATCGGCCACATGAGGGGAATTATTGTGCATGCATTCGGTTAGAGGCAAGCTTAGTGGTGCCTATTCTTGACTTAGGTAATCGGCTACCTTGTTGTGAGCTAAGGCCGAATGTGTGCGTAATTAAAGAAAATTGACTAAAGTGCTTAGTTATGTGATGTTGAGTCAATGATGTGTGTATTCGGCCAAGGCTAGCAAGCGAGACTTTAATAAATTGAATTTGTTTGAATTAGCTCAAGAGCTTAGAGGGCCACAATTGGATAAGGGAAGGAAAAGTGATCGAATAGCCGTTGAAGCCGTTCGACAACATCCGAGGTAAGTCTTCAAGTAATGACCCTACTTGAATTATGTGAAATGAAATTATGGATGTGTAATGATTACTAATATACGTATGTATGAGTATTTGAATGGTACCCGGGCTAAGTCCCGAAGGCAATTACGCTAGTGATTATATTTGTGTTTGAGCCTTAGTAACGAAAATGAAACATGAATGTGTAATGATTATGGATGTATGTGTGCATGAGCAATTGAATGATATCCGGGTTAAGACCCGAAGGCAATTGTGCTAGTGACTTTATCCGGGCTAATACCCGAAGGCATTCGTGCAAGTTGTTATATCCGGGCTAATACCCGAAGGCATTTGTGCGAGTCGTTATATCCGGGCTAAGACCCGAAGGCATTCGTGCGTGTGGTTATATCCGGTTGTATTCCGAAGAAGCTTGGGTTGAAGGTGAGCGTTGGTTGCTGTAATACATTTAATTAGTACGCTCGAAAAGCCCAAAGGATAAGGTATGTTTACATGTGCAATGGAAAAGTCGATACATTTGAATAATATTCGTCAATCGACTAACGAATTTTCAGCTCTTGAATTGGTTGATATCTTGTGAATGTATATGTTGATGAAGTGTGAAGTAAGTATGATTATGTGAATGTGTATAAATGAAATGATTCATTTGGCTATGTGAATGTAATGCTTTAGTTAAAGCCGATTTCATTGCTTGAGATTTACTAAGCATAAACATGCTTACCCGCTGCTTTGGCTCTCTGTTTTATAGATTTTGCTCGCTAGCGATCAGATTCGGATCATTGAAGTGAAGTCATCCACACTATCAAACCCCTTTGGTACTCTTTTAGTTGAACTTTGGATATGGCATGTATAGGACTACCCTCGGTTGTTTTCAAGTGCTTTTGTGATGTATATGTGTATGGCCATGCTAAAATGGTTCGTAAAAGTGAGTACTGAATTAGACCATTTGTGGTTTGTAATTTTATATGGTTTCATGATGTTATTATGGATTGGAATGGGAGTGTTGGTCACATGATCAGCCATTTGAATGGCTAAACATGATCATAGGTGGACCTATGTATGACTAGACTATAGTTGGTCCATGGAAACTACAAAATAGGTAAGGCCTACCTTAAAAACAGATGCTGCCATTGCAGTGACGTGGATGTGAAAAATCACCAAAATTCTAGAAATAAATCCATGGATGGATATATGAGTCTAAATTGTGGAAAATTCTGGAATCGGTTTAGAGTTTTGAAACTCAAGATATGATTTTTAAGGCGACAGTGACGCAGCTTTTCCACTGTCTGGAAATGCCAAATTGGTCGGTACTTTAAGAGGATTTGTCTCGTTAACCCCTCGTGTCCAACACGGTGATGGTCTCGGGTTCGGGTGTTACAATTTTATTGGTATCGAGCTACGGTTTAGTCGATTCTAGGACTACCGTGATATGTTTGGGGTCTAGCTATACATGCCATTAAGTGATAATTGATAGTGTGGTGATTTCGACATTCAATTTGTGTTTGTTTATAGAAATGGATCCCGATCCCAACCGAGCAATAGCCGATGATGTGGAGAGTGTGGCGCTGCTCGCGCAAAGGACAGCGTCGGCGGACTCTCAACCTATGGCCAACAATCCGAATGATGAGGCTAGGCAAGCCTTTTATAGCGTGATGAATGATTGGTTCAACCAATACATTCGAACTAACACTACTGTTCCACAACCTCCATTCCCGACTAATGCAACCCCGCACCTACAATACCTCCGTGAATCGACCAAATAAGGTCAAGTAAGCCCCAATCGATGTGGATTCGAAAACATGAGGCCATTGAATTTAAAGCTACGGATGACGACGATGCCGAGCAAGCTGAATTTTGGTTGGACAACACTATCCGGTGCTCGATGAGCTATCTTGTACACCGATGAGTGCTTAAAGTGTACTATCTCCTTGCTACGCGATTCGCCTACTATTGGTGGAGTACTCGACTTCGGTTGTGCCTACGGAGCAAGTAACTTGGGAGTTTTTCCAAACCGAGTTCGAAAGAAGTATATTAGTCGAGATTCATCGACCAAAAGCGAAAAGAATTTCTTGATCTTAAGCAAGGCTCTATGTAAGATTCTTCGACTACGGCGAAAATTTGTTAGACTCGAGATACGCTCGGGAATGTGTTTCGTCAGAAGCTATTATGTATGGCGCTCGAGGAGGGGTGAATGATGATATAAGGATGTTTGTTGGCATTCTCGAAATACGAGAGTTCGTAGTACTTGTTGAGCGAGCTTGTAAAGTCGAAGAGCTTAGAAAGGAGAATCAAAAGTTGATGTGGGAACTGGAGAATTTGAAAAGGTCCTCGGAAAGTCTCTTCAACAGCATCGAAGAGATTTCGAGAAGATGTGAGCCGGTCTAGAGGCGCCGGGCCTTTTAGACGAAATCGTGATCGACTCACAATGGGTATCTGAGGCACCGGTCTCGGTGTTGGGAATGATCGTCGAAACCGAATGGAGTGTCAACATTGTGGCAAATGGCATTCGGGAGCTGTAGGTTCGTGATCGCTCCGCTATAAGTGTGGATCGGCCGACCACTTTATCAAGGATTGCTCGAGGTTGCTTGAACAAAATGTAAGTCGAGTGGAAACCCGGGTGCTACACGCTCAAGTAGGCCATCCGTAAATACGGCAATGCTAGTGGCGGCGGAGAGGGTCGAGAGATGCGACAACAAGACCCGAGGCTCGTGCTCTGCTAGGACTTATGCCATACGCAAGACGCGAGGATCTTTGCCTCACCAGATGTCATTACCGGTACATTCACTCTTTTCGATACTAATGTGATTGCTTTGATTGACCCTGGTTCTACTCATTCTTATATATGCGAAACCTTAGCATCCAGTAAGACTTTGCCTATTGAGTCTACTGAGTTTGTAATTCGGGTGTCAAACCCCTTGGGTCATTACGTGCTTGTCAACAAAGTGTGTAAGAAAAGTCCCCTAGTATTTCGAGGTTCTTGTTTTCCGGCGGACTTGATGCTTTTGCCGTTCGACGAATTCGACGTTATTCTTGGTTTGGATTGGTTGACCATGCACGATGCGGTTGTAAATTGCAAAAGCAAGACTATCGATCTGAGGTGCCCGAATAACGAGATAATTCGGGTTGAGTCTACGGACTTAAAGGGTTGCCACCGTAATATCAGCAATGTTGGCCCGAAATATGTAAGAAAAGGGTACGGCGTACCTTGCGTATGTACTCGATGACAAGGAGTCGAGAAAAGAGACCGAATCTGTGCTAGTGGTTTGTGAATACCGGATGTTTTCCTGAAGAATTGCGGGTTTACCACTGTTCGGAAATAGAGTTTGGCATCGAATTGGTACTGGTACCACTCAATTTCGATAGCTCCGTATCGTATGGCACCAACGGAATTAAAGGAGTTGAAAGCTCGGTTGCAAGAATTGGTGGATAGAGGTTTTGCTCGTCCGAAGTTTTTCACCTTGGGTGCGCTAGTGTTGTTTGTGAAAAGAAGGATGGAACCATGAGGCGTGCAGATCGACTATCGTCGACTTAATAAGCGGCGATAAAGAACAAATATCCGTTATCGCGTGTCGACGATTTGTTCGATCAACTGAAGAAGCCTCGGTGTTCTTGAAAATAGATTTGAGATTGGGCTATTATCGATATGCGAATTCGAGATTCGGACGTACCCAAGGCGCCTTGAGCGAGATATGGTCACTACGAGTTCCTAGTGATGCCGTTTGGGCTTACTAATGCCCTCGCGGTATTTATGGATTTGATGAATCGGATCTTCAGACCATATTTGGATCAGTTCGTAGTCGTGTTCATTGATGACATCTTGGTCTATTCAAGAAATGAGACCGAACATGCTGAACACCTGAGGTTAGTGCTGCAAATTTTACGGGATAAGCAATTATATGTTAAGTTCGAATGGACTGAGAAATGTCGAAAAGTTTCGATCAACTGAAAACTTATTTGATGAAGCCCCAATTCTAGTGCAACCCGAATCGGCAAAGAGTTTGTCATCTTTAGTGACGCCTCCCTACTTGGGTTAGGTTGCGTATTGATGCAAGAAGGTCGAGTTGTGGCCTATGCGTCGAGGCAATTAAAGCCACATGAGAAAAATTATCCGACCCATGATCTCGAATTGGTCGCCATCGTATTCGCCTTAAAGATATGGCGATATTACTTAGTTGGTGAGAAGTGCCATGTGTATTCGGATCACAAAAGTCTCAAATATTTGATGACTCAAAGAGACTTAAATCTGCGACAAAGACGTTGGCTCGGCTGTTAAAGGATTATGAGCTGGTCATTGACTATCACCGGGAAAGGCGAATGTGGTTGCGGATGCCTTAAGTCGTAAATCATTATTCGCTTCTGAGCGATGAATGTGCACTTGTCCGTTCGATCCGACAATGTGTTAGTAGCTGAATTGAAAGCCAAACCATTATTGATACATCAAATTTGTGAAGCTCAAAAGTCGACGATGAGTTGGTTGCAAAACGGGCTGAGTGTGTTCCGAACAAGGAATCGGAGTTTCAGATCGATAATGACGATTGTTTGAGGTTCAGGGGTCGTCTGTGTGTTCCAAAGAATTCGGAACTTATTTCGATAATTCTGAACGAAGCCCATTGTAGCCGAATGGCAATCCACCCGGGGAGTACGAAGATGTACAACGATTTGAAACGTCGGTTTTGGTGGCATGGTATGAAACGAGACATCTCTGACTTTGTTTCGAGATGTTTAATATGTCAACAAGTGAAAGCGGAACATCAAGTGCCTTCAGGATAACTTCAATCGATCACGATACCCGAGTGGAAATGGGATCGAGTCACAATGGACTTTGTATCCGGACTGCCATTGTCAGCGAGTAAGAAGGATGTGGTTTGGGTCGTGGTAGATAGATTGACTAAGTCGGCTCACTTTGTCCCCGTACGTACGGATTTTTCAATGGACAAACTAGCCGAATTGTACGTTCTCGATTGTGAGATTACACGGGTGCCTATTTCCATCGTGTGGGATAGAGATCCGAGATTTACCTCGCGATTTTGGAAGAAGTTGCAAGAAGCTTTGGGTACCAAGTTACATTTCAGCACCGCCTTTCACCCCCAAACCGATGGTCAATCCGGCGGATAATTCAAATACTTGAGGATATGTTGAGATGTTGCATCCTCGAGTTCGATGGTTCATGGGAGCAGTATTTGCCTTTGATTGAATTCGCACAACAATAGTTTTCAATCAAGTATTAAGATGGCACCCTACGAGGCTTTGTACGGTCAGTAAATGCCGTACACCATTGTTTTGGACCTGAACTCGGTGAAAGCAAAATTTTCGGGTGGATTTGATTAAAGATTTGAACAAAAGTGAAAGTAATCCGTGAAAATCTGAAGATAGCCTCCGATCGTCGAGAAGTCGACGCAGCGGATCTGAAACGAAAAGACATTGAGTATCGGTGGGGATAAAGTGCTTCTTAAGGTTTCGCCTTGGAAAAAGATACTCGATTCACCGTAAGGGCAAGTTGAGCCCGAGGTTCATTGGGCCATATGAGATATCCGGCGAGTCGGTCCGATTGCATATCGTTTGATTTTGCCCCGAACTCGAAAAGATTCACGGCGTCTTTCATGTCTCGATGCTTGACGCTATAGATCGATCCATCGCACGTGATTAGTCCATCGAGGTTGAAATTCAAGCCAATATGAGTTATGAGGAAGAACCGATTCGTATCCTATCACGTGAAGTGAAAGAGTTGCGAAACAAGCGGGTTCCGCTAGTGAAAGTGTTATGGCTCAAACACGGGATAGAAGAAGCTACTTGGGAAACCGAGAACTCTATGAAAGAGCGATACCCAACCCTATTTACCGGTAAGATTTTCGGGGACGAAAATTTCTTAAGTGGGGGAGAGTTGTGACAACCCAAAATTGACCCTAGTCGGGATGTGGTTTCGGGACCACAAAACCGAGGCATAAAAATAATTTAAAATTTATTTTGATGCCTATGATATGTGTTAAATTGTGTGTGACATTTTTGATGATTTGATTTAGTGTTATAAATGTGAATTTCACTAGAAAGGGCCTAGTAGTAAACTTTGAAAGTATGATAGGGAAATGTGTGATGACTAATTAAAGCATGCATGCAAAACAATGGACTTGCATGTCAAATACCCCCTTTTCATAGGTGGTGGCCGGCCATGGCAAGAGAGGATGGGCAAAACATGTCATAAACATGTTTTGTTGGTGCATTAGGGAGAAATAATAAACAAAGGAGTATGGGTAAGAAAAGAATGAAAAAAAAATGTGTGTGAGTGTGGTATTCCCCCCCATTGCCGTGAGTTGTAGAGAAAGAAAGAAAAAAAATTTGTTCATCCTTTCTTTGAGCCAAAACTAAGGAAGAAGGAGGGATTTTTGCTCCATTTTTGGTTTAGAAGAGATCTAGAAGGAGATTTGGCTATACTTGCATCAAGATTAAGGTATGTTTGAGGTTGTGTCATGGGATTCATGCATGTTTTAGTTTCTAACTTGATGTTCATGTTAGCCCATGGTCCAAATCCTTGTTGTGCCATGGAAATGGTATTTGGCCAAGTTTGATATTGTGTTAAAGCCATTGCATGCTAAATGTGAAGCTTGTTGATGATGCATGCAATGATGGATTGACTACTCTTGAAATTTCTTTTAGCATTCTTGAGTAAGACATTGAATCCTTTGTTTAACCATGACCAAAAAATTAAAAGGGGTATGGTGTGTGATGTATTCGGCCATGGTATGCTCATGAGCATGGTTTATGCTTCTTGCATGTTAGTTAAAATTTTTGTTTTGGATGGTTATGGACACCTTGAAATTGACCTTGCACCTATATGTGTATATATGTTTGCACATGATGTTTTGGTTATGAAGTAAGTGATAAATATGTTTGTTTAAAGAAGAAAGTGTTGAAGAATGTTTGTGAAATTGCAAGTACATTCGGCCTAGTACACATATGATGTGAAAATCTTGCAATTTATTGTTGATTTTGTGCAAGTATGACTAAGTATAATCGGCCACATGAGGGGAATTATTGTGCATGCATTCGGTTAGAGGCAAGCTTAGTGGTGCCTATTCTTGACTTAGGTAATCGGCTACCTTGTTGTGAGCTAAGGCGAAATGTGCGTAATTAAAGAAAATTGACTAAAGTGCTTAGTTATGTGATGTTGAGTCAATGATGTGTGTATTCGCCAAGGCTAGCAAGCGAGACTTTAATAAATTGAATTTGTTTGAATTAGCTCAAGAGCTTAGAGGGCCACAATTGGATAAGGGGAAGGAAAAAGTGATCGAATAGCCGTTGAAGCCGTTCGACAACATCCGAGGTAAGTCTTCAAGTAATGACCCTACTTGAATTATGTGAAATGAAATTATGGATGTGTAATGATTACTAATATCGTGTGTATGAGTATTTGAATGGTACCGGGCTAAGTCCGAAGGCAATTACGCTAGTGATTATATTTGCGTTTGAGCCTTAGTAACGAAAATGAAACATGAATGTGTAATGATTATGGATGTATGTGTGCATGAGCAACTGAATGATATCCGGGTTAAGACCCGAAGGCAATTGTGCTAGTGACTTTATCCGGGCTAATACCCGAAGTGTGACAACCCGAATTAGGGCCTAATCGGAATAGTGGTTTCGTGACCACAAATCCGAGATAGAAATAATTGTTTTATAAATATTTTGGGGTTTATGATATGATTGCATGATTGTGTGAAAATTTCGTGATGAAATTCTATGCCTAAAGTGTTTAAATTGAAAGTAGGGACTAAATCGAATAAGTTGCAAAATTTGCATACTAGAAATTTTAGTATGAAATTGTTTTGAAATATTTATTAGGAGGTCTTAAATAGCAATTCTACCAATTTTAAGTTCATGGACAAATTTAGGACATGGAAGGAATTTTGGAAAGTTTAGTAGTAAGGGTATTTTAGTCATTTTGATATTAAATGAAATAAAATGGGAAAAATAACACAAAATAGTCATCTTCCCCATTTAGTTGCTGCGAAACTTCACTCTCTCCATAGCTAGGGATTCTTCAACTTTCAAGCTCCATAGTAAGTGATTCTAAGCCCGCTTTTAATGTTCTTTACGTTTTGGAATCCGGAAGCTCGATTAAGCTTATGCTAGTAATAATTTAACCTAGGGTTCATATTTGGAAAAATACCCATAGGTGAAATTTGTGTATTTTGATGTTTCATGATAGAATATGAGGTTTTAAATTGTGTTAAATAATTTGTGCTACTCGGTTTTAAGTGAAAGCGAGTAAAAGCAGCATAATCGGTAAAATACCTAATGTTCATAACTATATGATAGAGTGGGAATTTGATGTTGTTGTAGAAGAGAAAATGTTCAGCATATCATAAAACATAAGAATAAGGGCTGAAATTAAATTCCGAGCCTAGGGGCAAAATTGTAATTTTGTAAAAGTTAGGGGCAAAAATGTAATTTTTCTACAATGTGATTTTTGGATTGAAATAAATAGTATGAGTATTAAATGAGCTAAATGTGTTATTATAGATCAAGAAAGGCGCAGGAACCGACCTCGAGCAGGGGAAAGAAAAAGTTTTGGACTAAATTGCAAAATTTCCATATTTTGCACCAAGGTAAGTTGTATGTAAATATTACAATAATTTCATGTACATTCTTATATTTCAGCCTATTATATAAATATACTAGCTGATGTTAAAATATAAATTGACTATGGGAAGAATGGAAATAAATAGAGAGAGAGATCCGGTTGAACATTGGAGAGATCGAATGAAATAGAGGGCGTAGCTAGGTCACATGTATGATCTTGAGTGCACATCATGTGTACAAGAAAGCTACTGAGACACCTGTAGTAGCTAGGTCACATGCGTGATACGAGATGTATCCCATGTAGGCGAGAGAGCTACGTGAAAGATAAATGTAGCTAGGTGCATGCGTGATTCCAAGTGAAGGACACCATGTAGACAAGAGAGCTACGTGAAAGATAAATGTAGCTAGGTGCATGCGTGATTCCAAGTGAAGGACACCATGTAGACAAGAGAGCTCTGAGACAAATCGGCTAGGTTGCATGAGTGGTACTAAGTGTTCCCCATGTGTACAAGAGAGCCGAACTAAATGAAGTATGATGGTGGGGGTGTGTCTTTGAAACCGTTAAATATCGAGGATTGATCCGAATTGTTCAACGGGATGGTTTTGTGGTGACATTGTGGTTTGGACCTACACTTATAGTGAATGAAATGTGGTGAAAATGAATTGTGGCATATACATATATACGATAAAATGGGGTTAGCATAAAGAATGTGTGAAAGAGTGAAATTAGTATTAAAACTGTTTTAGATGGCAGCAGTGACGTGATTTTGAAAAATCACCAAAAATAGGAGGAATATAATTAGAGGTTGAATGAGATGTGAAATTAAAGCTTAATGAGTCTAGTTTCATATAAAAGAAGCAGGCCAAGCAAAGGAATTCTATATTTTGAGATATTTACAATTGTAACTGACTTGCTCAGGATGAATACGTGATCCCCTGTTTCCACTTTGAAAAATCATTAAAATTGTACAAAGCAAACTAAGAAATATAGTTTACATGCATAAATTCCTTATTGAGACTAGTTTTAAATACAACAGACTTCAGGGTTGTTTGAGTTATGTACTGAGAGAAATTCAATTCGTAGTGGACAGAGGTCAGGCCAGTCGAGCTGTGTAACAGGGAAACTTTAACTAATAAACTGTACTAATCTGCTGAACCAAAATTATAAAAAAATTTAGCAAGAAGCTTTATGAGTCTAGATTCAGGGAAATTTTACGGATATGAATTTCGAGTTTTGTAACTCGAGTTATGATTTATTTAGTGAATATGACACAGCAGAGACAGCTTAATCGAAGTGGAATAAGTAGTGAAGTTAAAGTAGACATACTTGAATTGTTGTGTAAACATGTTAGATTCTTAAATTAGTATTTACATACTACTTACTAAGCTATAAGCTTACTTCGTTTTCTCTCTTTTGTCTTATAGTGTTCTCCACTTGCTCAGAGTCAAGGATCGTGAAGATCTACCCGCACTATCATACTTTGGGGTATTTGAACTAAATGTTTTGAATTATGGCATGTATAGTAGGCAAAAATTATTTTGTTATGTGTCATATTTGTCTAGGTTTAAAATATTAGTTACTGATTACTCGACCGATTACTTTGTACAAGCCATAAAAGTTGGCTAATATTGTTCAAGATATATGTTATCGATGCATTATCAAATGGGATGACATATTTCTATCTTGGTATATGTTATGTTCGGTAATACCTTGTATCTGTTCGGCTGATAGCAGAAGGTAAGGGTGTTACATTTAGTGGTATCGAGCTATGGTTTAGTCGGTTCTCGGACTAATAAAGTGTGTGTAAAAGTCTAGCTATACATGCCATAAAAATATTGTGATAGTGTGGTGACTCGATTATTCTAAGCTGTGTTTTATTTTAATATAGTAATGGATCTGAAGGAAGCTGCGGTGATGATCTTTGCTAATGTCGCCGGCTCCGCACAAGGGACCGCGCTGTGGAAAGTAGACACTGAGACATTGGGACAAGGAGATGAGGCTCGGGACGCCTTTCTCCAAATGATGAACAATTGGTATCTTGAATTTATTCTAGCAAATCCAAATGCTCAACCTCCTCCACCCCTCCTATACCTCGGGCGATTCTGTGAAGTGCTCAAGGTATAAATTTGGTAAGAATGAACAAGCCTCCGGTTGACAAGATTAGAAAACAAGGTAGAAGAGTTTAGAGCAAAGGTTGATGATGATCTGAGAAAGCGGAATTTCGGCTTGAAAATTCTACCGTGTATTTGATGAGCTCTCATGTACACGAGGAATGCTTAAAGTGTCTTGTATCACTTTTGAGAGATTGACCTACCACCGGTGGAAGACTTTGGTTGCAGTGGTGCCAAAAGAAAAAGTTACTTGGGATTTCTTCGGGAAGAATTTAGAAAGAAATACATAAGTCAGTGATTTATTGATAAAAACGGAAGGAGTTCCTTGAATTGAAGCAAGGAAAAATGTCATCGCAGAGTATGAACGCGAATTTGTAAGACTCAGCAAGTATGCCCGAGGAATGTGTGTCCACCGAGGCCATTATGTGTAGAAGATTTGAAGATGGGCTGAATGAGGACATTAAAGTGTTTGTAGGGATTTTGGAGTTGAAAGAATTTGTAGTATTGGTTGATCGAGCTCTTAAAGTCGAAGAATTGAACAAAGAAAGAAGAAAAGTCGCTATTGAGGCTCGAGATGTCGAGAAAAAGACAGATAAGTAAGCCATTTCAATCTCAACCAAAGAAGTCCAAAGAGACAAACCCTCGAATGACGGTTTCAATTGGGGATTTACACAGAGATCGTGGTAGAGCATATTCGGGTCTAAAGCTCAAGCTACTTGGTGGCAAGTGTGGGTAATGTGCGACCTAGAAAGCCCGAGTGTCGACAATGTGGCGAGCAACATTATGGTGAGTGTTGGGGACCGAGCGAGCTTGTTTCAAAGTGGATCTCGCGAGCATTTTATTAGAGACTGTCAGGAGAAGGTTAAAGAAGAAAGATTTGAGTGTTAGATGAATACCACCGCTAGTAGAGGTAGACCACCGAGAAATCTTGGAGGTGGGACTAGTAGTAGAAGCGTGATGAAAGATTTAACGGCAAGATCGAAGCTAGAGCACCTGCTAGAGCTTATGCTATACGTGCTCGAGAAGATGCATCATCTCCGATGTCATTCTTGGTACATTTTCTCTTTATGATACTATTGTTATTGCATTGATTGATCTGGGTCCACCCATTCCTATATTTGCATGAATTTAGTATCCAATAAAAAGTTGCTGTTGAATTCTTGAGTTTACGATTAAAGTGTCGAACCCTTAGGCCAATATGTGCTAGTTGACAAGGTTTGCAAGAATTGCCCATTAATGATTCAAGGTCCTTTTTTCCGGCCAACTTGATGTTTGTTACCATTTGGTGAGTTTGACGTTATCTTGGGAATGGGTGGTTAACATTGTATGATGCTAAGGTAGATTGTAAACAAAAGACACTAGAGTTAAAATGTGAAAATGGAGAAATTTCGTGGGTTGAAAGCAGATTTAATCAAATAAATTGCCTATGGTGATTTCGCACATGTCCGCACGTAAATACATGAGAAAAGGGTGTGAAGCTTATCGGCTTATGTAATGAATGTTGAGATGTCTCAACGAAATTTGAATCGATACCTATAGTCTGTGAGTTTCGGATGTATTTCGGAGGAATTGCACAGGTTGCCTCCAAGCAGAGAGATAGATTTTGCCATTGATTTGTTGCCGGGTCTTGCACCGATCTCGATTGCTCCATATAGAATGGCTCATGAATTAAAAGAATTGAAGGCTCGATTGCCGGGAGTTAATGACAAGGGATTTGTGAGACCGAGTTTCTCTCCCTGGGTGCTCTGTATTATTCAGAAGAAGAAGGATGGTTCAATGAGACTTTGCATTGATTACCGTCGACAATAAGGTGACTATAAAGAACAAGTACCCATTGCCGAGGATTGATGATTTATTCGATCGGTTAAAGGGGGCACAGTGTTTTCAAAGATTGATTTGAGGTCCTGGTTACTATCAATTTGAGAGTTAAGGAGTCGGATGTGCGAAAACCGCCTTTAGGACAAGGTATGGACATTATGAGTTTCGGTGATGCCTTTTGGCTTAACAAATGCTCCGACCATATTTATGGACTTAATGAATCGGATTTTCCGGCCATATTTGGATAAGTTTGTAGTAGTGTTTATAGATGACATTTTAATTTATTCTCGAGATGAGTTTGAACATGCCGAACACTTGAGAACTATATTGCAGATCTTGAGAGAAAAGAAACTGTTTGCCAAGTTTAGTAAAAGTGAGTTCGGCCGTGAAGTCGGATTTTTGGGGCATATAGTCTCGGTGATGGTATTGGTGGATCCAAGCAAGATTTCTGCGATCGTTGATTGGAAACCGCCAAGAATGAATCTGAGGTTAGAAGCTTTTAGGCTTGGCGGGTATTATAGGCGTTTTGTTGAAGGATTTTCGATAATTGCCTCTCCTATGACTAAATTGTTGCGAGAAGAATGTTGAGTTTGAATGGGTGATAAATGTCAACGAGTTTTGAAAAGTTGAAAGCACGATTATTTGAAGCACCAATTTTAGTACTGACCGAGTCGGGAAAGGAGTTCGTAATTTATAGTGATGCATCATTGATGGGCCTTGGATGTGTGTTGATGCAAGAGGGCAAAGTAGTAGCTTATGCTTGAGGCGATTAAAACCGCATGAGAAGAACTATCCTACACATGATTTGGGCGGCATTGTTGTTTTTGCCTTGAAGATTTGGCGACATTATTTATACGGTGAAAATGCGAATTCTTCTGATCACAAAAGTTTGAAGTACTTGATGAATCAAAAGGACCTAAATTTGCGACGGCGAAGATGGCTTGAATTATTAAAGGATTATGATCTAGTGATTGATTATCATCCGGGAAAAGCAAATGTAATTCTTGGCGCCTTGAGCGAAAAATTTCTTTTCACTTTGAGAGCCATGAACACGGGTTAGCATTGTCGATGACGGGTCAATTTTAGCGAGATGAGAGCTAAACCGTTATTTCTCCAGTTGATTTGTGATGCTCAAAAGAATGATAGTGAGTTGCGGATCAAGAGAACTCAATGCGAATCGAGTTATGACTCGATTTTGAGTTGGACGGATGGTTGTTTGATGTTTCGAGACAGAATATGTGTGCGAAAAATGATAAATTGATTGAAAATATTACATGAGGCGCACAATGGTTGTTTATCAGTTCACCTGGTAGCACAAAAATGTATAATGATTTAAAGAAGCAGTATTGGTGGCGGTATGAAAAGGGACATTTCGAATTTGTAACTAAGTGTTTGATCATCAACAAGTAAAAAGTGAACATCAAGTACCTTGAGGATTACTTCAACCGGTAATGGTGCACGAGTGGAAATGGGACAAGATTACCATGGATTTTGTAACCGGTTTGCCTTTAACTCCTAAAAAGAAGGATCTTTGTTTGGGTAGTGGTTGATAGATTAACAAAGTCAGCCCACTTTATACCAAGACGCACTGATTACTCACTTGATAAATTAGCCGAATTATATATTGCTGAAATTGTGAAGTTGCACGGAGTACCTATGTCTATAATATCAGATAGAGATCCAAGATTTACCTCGAGATTTTGGAAAAAGTTACAAGAAGCTTTGGGTACAAAATTGAACTTTAGTACCGCATTTCATCCACAAGCAGATGGTCAAACGGAAAGAGTAATCCAGGTACTCGAAGATATGCTTAGATGCTGTGTTTTAGAATTTGGAGGTAGTTGGGAGAAATATCTATCTTTGATTGAGTTTGCCTACAATAACAGTTATCAATCAAGTATACAAATGGCACCGTACGAAGCCTTATATGGTCGTAAGTGTGGGACTCCTTTATATTGGACCGAGCTTAGTGAGAAGCAGATTCACGGAGTTGATCTAGTTAAAGAAACGAAGAGAAAATAAAAGTAATTCGGGATTGCTTGAAAGCTGCTTCAGATCGACAAAAGTCATATGCAGATTTAAAAAGAAAAGAGATTGAATTTCAGGTGGGTGATAAAGTGTTCTTGAAGGTGTCACCATGGAAAAAGATTCTGAGATTTAGTCAAAAGGCAAGTTGAGTCCGCGTTTTATTGGGCCGTCTGAGATTCTTGAGAGAATTGGACCGATGGCATATCGGTTGGCCTTACCGCAGAGAGTTAGAAAAGATTCATAACGTGTTTCATGTATCAATGTTGCGACGTTATCGTTCGATCCTTCACATGTGATTTCCCCAACAGAAATTGAGATTCGATCGGATATGACCTATGAGGAGGAACCAATAAAGATTTTGGCTCGAGAAGTTAAACAGTTAAGAAACAAAAGTATAGCCTTAGTGAAAGTATTGTGGCACAGACATGGGATAGAAGAGGCTACGTGGGAACCTGAGGAAGCTATGAGGAAACAGTACCCAAACCTCTTTACCGGTAAGATTTTCGGGGACGAAAATCTCTAAAGGGGGAGAATTGTGACAACCCGAATTAGGGCCTAATCGGAATAGTGGTTTCGTGACCACAAATCCGAGATAGAAATAATTGTTTTATAAATATTTTGGGGTTTATGATATGATTGCATGATTGTGTGAAAATTTCGTGATGAAATTCTATGCCTAAAGTGTTTAAATTGAAAGTAGGGACTAAATCGAATAAGTTGCAAAATTTGCATACTAGAAATTTTTAGTATGAAATTGTTTTGAAATATTTATTAGGAGGTCTTAAATAGCAATTCTACCAATTTTAAGTTCATGGACAAATTTAGGACATGGAAAGAATTTTGGAAAGTTTAGTAGTAAGGGTATTTTAGTCATTTTGATATTAAATGAAATAAAATGGGAAAAATAACACAAAATAGTCATCTTCCCCATTTAGTTGCTGCGAAACTTCACTCTCTCCATAGCTAGGATTCTTCAACTTTCAAGCTCCATAGTAAGTGATTCTAAGCCCGCTTTTAATGTTCTTTACGTTTTGGAATCCGAAAGCTCGATTAAGCTTATGCTAGTAATAATTTAACCTAGGGTTCATATTTGGAAAAATACCCATAGGTGAAATTTGTGTATTTTGATGTTTCATGATAGAATATGAGGTTTTAAATTGTGTTAAATAATTTGTGCTACTCGGTTTTAAGTGAAAGCGAGTAAAAGCAGCATAATCGGTAAAAATACCTAATGTTCATAACTATATGATAGAGTGGGAATTTGATGTTGTTGTAGAAGAGAAAAATGTTCAGCATATCATAAAACATAAGAATAAGGGCTGAAATTAAATTCCCGAGCCTAGGGGCAAAATTGTAATTTTGTAAAAGTTAGGGGGCAAAAATGTAATTTTTCTACAATGTGATTTTGGATTGAAATAAATAGTATGAGTATTAAATGAGCTAAATGTGTTATTATAGATCAAGAAAGGCGCGGAACTGACCTCGAACGGGGGAAAGAAAAAGTTTTGGACTAAATTGCAAAATTTCCATATTTTGCACCAAGGTAAGTTGTATGTAAATATTACAATAATTTCATGTACATTCTTATATTTCAGCCTATTATATAAATATACTAGCTGATGTTAAAATATAAATTGACTATGGGAAGAATGGAAATAAATACAGAGAGAGAGATCCGGTTGAACATTGGAGAGATCGAATGAAATAGAGGGCGTAGCTAGGTCACATGTATGATGCTGAGTGCACATCATGTGTACAAGAAAGCTACGAGACACCCTGTAGTAGCTAGGTCACATGCGTGATACGAGATGTATCCCATGTAGACGAGAGAGCTACGTGAAAGATAAATGTAGCTAGGTCGCATGCGTGATTCCAAGTGAAGGACACCATGTAGACAAGAGAGCTACGTGAAAGATAAATGTAGCTAGGTCGCATGCGTGATTCCAAGTGAAGGACACCATGTAGACAAGAGAGCTACGAGACAAATCGGCTAGGTTGCATGAGTGGTACTAAGTGTTCCCCATGTGTACAAGAGAGCCGAACTAAATGAAGTATGATGGTGGGGCTGTGTGCTGAAACCGTTAAATATCGAGGATTGATCCGAATTGTTCAACGGGATGGTTTTGTGGTGACATTGTGGTTTGGACCTACACTTATAGTGAATGAAATGTGGTGAAAATGAATTGTGGCATATACATATATACGATAAAATGGGGTTAGCATAAAGAATGTGTGAAAGAGTGAAATTAGTATTAAAACTGTTTTTAGATGGCAGCAGTGACGTGATTTTGAAAAATCACCAAAAATAGGAGGAATATAATTAGAGGTTGAATGAGATGTGAAATTAAAGCTTAATGAGTCTAGTTTCATATAAAAGAAGCAGGCCAAGCAAAGGAATTCTATATTTTGAGATATTTACAATTGTAACTGACTTGCTCAGGATGAATACGTGATCCCCTGTTTCCACTTTGAAAAATCATTAAAAATTGTACAAAGCAAAATAAGAAATATAGTTTACATGCATAAATTCCTTATTGAGACTAGTTTTAAATACAACAGACTTCAGGGTTGTTTGAGTTATGTACTGAGAGAAATTCAATTCGTAGTGGACAGAGGTCAGGCCAGTCGAGCTGTGTAACAGGGAAACTTTAACTAATAAACTGTACTAATCTGCTGAACCAAAAATTATAAAAAAATTTAGCAAGAAGCTTTATGAGTCTAGATTCAGGAAATTTTACGGATATGAATTTTGAGTTTTGTAACTCGAGTTATGATTTATTTAGTGAATATGACACAGCAGAGACAGCTTAATCGAAGTGGAATAAGTAGTGAAGTTAAAGTAGACATACTTGAATTGTTGGGTAAACATGTTAGATTCTTAAATTAGTATTTACATACTACTTACTAAGCTATAAGCTTACTTCGTTTTCTCTCTTTTGTCTTATAGTGTTCTCCGACTTGCTCAGAGTCAAGGATCGTGAAGATCTACCGCACTATCATACTTTGGGGTATTTGAACTAAATGTTTTGAATTATGGCATGTATAGTAGGCAAAAATTATTTTGTTATGTGTCATATTTGTCTAGGTTTAAAATATTAATTCTGATACTCGACCGATTACTTTGTACAAGCCATAAAAGTTGGCTAATATTGTTCAAGATATATGTTATACGATGCATTATCAAATGGGATGACATATTTCTATCTTGGTATATGTTATGTTCGGTAATACCTTGTATCTGTTAAATGACGTAGCGGGTAAGGGGTGTTACGAAGGCATTCGTGCAAGTTGTTATATCCGGGCTAATACCGAAGGCATTTGTGCGAGTCGTTATATCCGGGCTAAGACAAGAAGGCATTCGTATGCGTGGTTATATCCGGTTGTATTCGAAGAAGCTTGGGTTGAAGGTGGCGTTGGTTTCTGTAATACATTTAATTAATGCGCTCGAAAAGCCCAAAGGATAAGGTATGTTTACATGTGCAATGGAAAAGTCGATACGTTTGAATAATATTCGTCAATCAACTAGCGAATTTTCAGCTCTTGAATTGGTTGATATCTTGTGAATGTATATGTTGATGAAGTGTGAAGTAAGTATGATTATGTGAATGTGTATAAATGAAATGATTCATTTGGCTATGTGAATGTAATGCTTTAGTTAAAGCCGATTTCATTGCTTGAGATTTACTAAGCATAAACATGCTTACCCGTTGCTTTGCTCTCTGTTTTATAGATTTTGCTAGCTAGCGATCGGATTCGGGATCATTGAAGTGAAGTCATCCACACTATCAAACCCCTTTGGTACTCTTTTAGTTGAACTTTGGATATGGCATGTATAGGACTACCCTCGGTTGTTTTCAAGTGCTTTTGTGATGTATATGTGTACGGCCATGCGAAAATGGTTCGTAAAAGTGGAGTCTGGAATTAGACCATTTGTGGTTTGTAATTTTATATGGTTTCATGATGTTATTATGGATTGGAATGGGAGTGTTGGTCACATGATCAGCCATTTGAATGGCTAAACATGATCATAGGTGGACCTATGTATGACTAGACTATAGTTGGTCCATGGAAACTACAAAATAGGTAAGGCCTACCTTAAAAGCAGATCTGCCGATTGCAAATGGCGTGGATGTGAAAAATCACCAAAATTCTAGAAATAAATCCATGGATGGATATATGAGTCTAAATTAGGGAAAATTTAGAATCGGTTTCGAGTTTTGAAACTCAAGATATGATTTTTAATGACGATGTGACGCAGCTTTTCTAGCTTTGTCTGAAATGCCAAATTGGTCGGTACTTTAAGAGGATTTGTCTCGTTAACCCCTCGTGTCCGACACCGGCGATGGTCTCGGGTTCGGGGTGTTACAGATTCCTTATGTATGAATATAAGGGTTGGAAATGTGAAGTAGGTATGACTGTGAGAATATGTGTACATGAAATTATTCGTTTAGTCATATAAATGCTATACTTCAGTTGTGCATGATTTCATTACTCAAAACTTACTAAGCATTAAATGCTTATTCCGTTTCTTTGATTCTCTGTTTTATAGATTTTGGTTCGTCAACTATCGGACTCGGGAGTGTCAAAGTCGAAGTCATCCACACTATCAAAGACCTTTTGGTAACCTTTTAGTTGAACTCTGGAAATGGCATGTATAGGACTGCCCTTTTGTTGTTGGTCATGTACCTTTCGGTAATGTATATATTTGGATAGCCATGCGAAAATGGCTTATATATATTTTGAGCATAGCGTTATAATCATTTTGTATGTTGTTCATGGAGTGGTATGGAAATGTTGGTAACGATTAGCCATTGGAATGGTTAATCACGATCATTTTGGTGCTATGTATGACAAAATTCTAGTTGATCCATGGAAAACCATGAAATAGGTAAAGTTTACCTTAAAAATAGATGCTGATAGCAGCAGTGATGTGGATTTGAAAAATCACTAAAAATATTAGGAATGGAATTAAATAGTGAATAAATTATGTAATCTAACCTTGATGAATCTATTTTCATATGAAAGTGTAAAACGATCATATGAGCCGTATTTTATGAGATGTTTAAGTTTTTGTGAAACAGGGGCGAGCAATTTCTGGATCCGTGTTCCATCTTTGGAAATTCTCTATAAATTAAACAGAGATAATTAGACATCATTCCATATATTTACAAATTCCTTTTCGAGTCTAGTTTCTTTAGAAACAAAGCGGCATAAATATTGAAGCCACATGCAGGAGATACCTAAGTCGTAATGCATGAAGGTCGGTGTAGTCGAACCACGAAGCAGGGAGATTTTAACTAATAAACTGTACTAATTGGCTTGACCAAAAATTCTAGAAAAAAATTTGTAGATGGACATATGAGTCTAGTTTCAGGAAAAATTTACGGAACTGGTTTTCAAGTTTTGGAACTCGAGATATGATTTTTAAGGTGACAGTGACATAGTTAGCCAGCTTTTCTGGAAATTTTAAAATGGACTGTGCAAATAAATGGATTAAGTCTGTTAGCACCTCATGTTCGACTCCGGAAACGGTCTCGGGTACGGGGTGTTACAATTTTATTGGTATCAGAGCTACGGTTTAGTTGATTTTAGGACTACCGTAATACGTTTGGGTCTAGCTATACATTCCATTATGTGTTTATTTGATAGTGTGGTGATTTTTGACAGTTAAAAATGTGTTTACTTATAGAAATGGATCCCGATCCCAACCGAGCAATAGCTGATGATCTTGAGAGTGTAGCGCCTGCTCCTGCACAAGGGACAGCGCCGGTGGACTCTCAACCTATTGCTAGTAATCAGAATGATGAAGCTAGACAAGCTTTTTATAGCATGATGAATGATTGGTTCAACCAATACATTCGAACTAATACGGGTGTCGAATCCCTTGGGCCGTTATGTACTTGTTGACAAAGTGTGTAAGAAATGTCCCCTAGTAATCCGAGGTTCCTGTTTTCCGACCGATTTGATGCTTTTACCGTTTGATGAATTTGATGTTATCCTCGGTATGGATTGGTTGACCGTACATGATGCAATTGTAAATTGCAAAAGAAAAACCATTGATTTGAGGTGTGTAAATAACGAGATAATCCGAGTTGAGTCTACGGACTTGAATGGGTTGCCAGCTGTAATATCATCAATGTTGGCTCAGAAATATGTAAGAAATGGGTGTGAAGCATACCTTGCGTATGTACTTGATGACAAAGAGTTAGAAAAGAAACCTGAATCTGTGCCGGTGGTTTGTGAATACTCGGATATTTTTCCCGAAGAATTACCGGGTTCACCACCTGTTCGGGAGGTAGAGTTTGGTATTGAGCTTGTACTTGGGACTACACCGATTTCGATAGCTCCGTATCGTATGGCACCAACCGAGTTAAAAGAGTTGAAAGCTCAGTTGCAAGAGTTGACGGATAGAGGTTTCACTCGACCAAGTTTCTCACCTTGGGGTGCACCAGTATTGTTTGTGAAAAAGAAGGACGGAACCATGAGGTTGTGCATCGACTATCGTTAGCTGAATAAAGTGACAATAAAGAATAAATATCGGTTACCGCGTATTGATGATTTGTTTAATCAACTAAAGGGAGCCTCGGTGTTTTCAAAGATAGATTTGAGATCGGGTTATTATCAGTTGCGAATTTGAGATTCGGATATACCCAAAACTGCTTTCAGAATGAGATACGGTCACTACGAATTCTTAGTGATGCCGTTTGGGCTCACTAATGCCCCCGCGGTATTTATGGATTTGATGAATCGGATCTTCAGACCATATTTAGATCGGTTTGTAGTTGTGTTTATCGATGATATTTTGGTCTATTAGAAATGAAATCGATCATCTTTGAACACCTAGAATTAGTGTTGCAAATTTTACGGGATAAGCGGTTGTATGCTAAGTTCGATGAAGTGTGAGTTATGGTTAAGAGAGGTTAGCTTCTTGGGGCATGTGGTATCTGCATCGGGTATTCGAGTTGATCCGAGCAAAATTTCAGTCATACTTAACTGGAAGCCTCCGAGAAATATTACTGAAGTTTGGAGCTTCTTGGGGCTTGCCGGTTACTACAGGCGCTTTGTAAAGGGTTTCTCGATGATAGCCACACCAATAACGAAACTACTTCAGAAAGATGTTAAGTTTGAATGGACAGAAAAGTGTCAGAAAAGTTTCGATCAACTGAAAACTTATTTGACTGAAGCTCCAGTACTAGTGCAGCCCGAATCAGGCAAAGAGTTTGTCATTTATAGTGATGCATCCCTACTTGGGTTGGGTTGCGTATTGATGCAAGAGGGTCGAGTTGTAGCTTATGCGTTGAGACAACTGAAGCCACATGAGAAAAATTATCCGACCCATGATCTCAAACTAGCTGCCATCGTGTTCGCTTTGAAAATATGGCGACATTACTTATTTGGTGAGAAGTGCCATGTATATTCGAATCACAAAAGTCTCAAATATTTGATGACTCAAAGAGACTTGAATCTGCGACAAAGACGTTGGCTCGAGTTGTTAAAAGATTATGAGCTTGTCATTGACTATCACCCGGGAAAGGCTAATGTGGTTGCGGATGCTTTAAGTCGTAAATCACTATTTTCTTTACGAGCGATGAATGTACACTTGTCTATTCTATCCGAAAATGTGTTAGTAGTAGAATTAAAGGCCAAAAAACATTGTTGATTCATCAAATTCGTGAAGCTCAGAAAGTCGATGATGAATTGGTCGCAAGACGGGCTGAATGTGTTTCGAATATGGAATCAGAGTTTCAAATTGATGATGACGGTTGTTTGAGGTTCAGAAGTCGTTTGTGTGTTCCAAGAAATTCAGAACTTATTTCGATGATTCTGAACGAAGCTCATTGTAGCCGAATGTCAATTCACCCGGGGAGTATGAAAATGTACAACGACCTGAGACGTCAGTTTTGGTGGCATCGTATAAAACGAGACATTTCCAATTTTGTTTCGAAGTGTTTAATATGTCAGCAAGTAAAGGTGGAACATCAAGTGCCTACGGGTTTACTCCAGCCGATCATGATACCTGAATGGAAATGGGATCGAGTCACGATGGATTTTGTATCTGGGTTGCCAGTATAGGCAAGTAAGAAAGATGCGATTTGGGTTGTTGTTGATAGACTGACTAAGTCAGCTCACTTTATCCCCGTACGTACGGATTTTTCATTGGATAAACTAGCTGAATTGTATGTTTCTTAGATTGTGAGATTACACGGGGTACCTATTTCTATTATGTCGGATAGAGATCCGAGATTCACCTCACAATTTTGGAAGAAATTGCAAGAAGCTTTGGGTACCAAGCTGCATTTTAGCACTGCTTTTCATCCCCAAACCGATGGTCAATCCGAGCGGATAATTCAGATACTCGAGGATATGTTGAGATGTTGCATCCTTGAGTTTAGTGGTTCATGGGAACGGTATTTACCTTTGATTGAATTCGCTTACAACAATAGTTTTCAATCAAGTATTAAGATGGCACCTTACGAGGCTTTGTACGGTCATAAATGCCCTTTTACAATTGTTTTGGACGGAGCTCGTGAAAGTAAAATTTTCGGAGTTGATTTGATTAAAGATCTTTGAGCGAAAGTAAAAATAATTCGTGAAAGTCAAGGCAGCATCCGATCGTCAGAAGTCGTACGCGGATTTAAAACGAAGAGATATTGAGTATCAGGTGGGAGACAAAGTGTTTCTTAAGGTTTCACCTTGGAAAAAGATACTTAGATTTGGCCGTAAGGGCAAACTGAGTCCGAGATTCATTGGGCCGTATAAAATCTCCGAACGAGTTGGTCCAGTTGCATATAGGTTGCTTTTACCCCCTGAACTTGAAAGGATTCACAACGTTTTTCATGTTTCTATGCTTCGACGTTACAAATCTGATCCTTCGCACATAATTAGTCCATCAGAGGTTGAAATTCAATCTGACTTGAGTTATGAAGAAGAACCGATTCGCATCCTAGCTCGAGAAGTGAAAGAGTTGCGAAACAAAAGGGTTCCGTTAGTAAAGGTGTTATGGTTCAAACACGGAATCAAAGAAGCTACTTAGGAAACCGAGAACTCTATGAAAGAACGATACCCAAACCTATTTACTGGTAAGATTTTCGGGGACGAAAATTTCTTAAGTGGGGGAGAGTTGTGACAGCCCTAAATTGACCCTAGTCGGAAAGTGGTTTCGGGACCACAAAACCGAGTCATAAAAATAATTAACCGTTATATTTGATGCTTATTATATGTATATAGGCATGTGTGAAAATTTCATGTTTGAATTTTGTTAATTGTGAGTGAATTTTGCTAAATAGGACTTGTGTGAGAAAATTTAGAAATGTGCTAGGCAAATGTTAAAGTGGCCTATTAATATATGTGGGAAAGTGCTTGTACTTGCATGTCAAGTTAGCCAAACTATAGGTAGTGGCCGGCCATGCTACAAATTATATAATCAAATGTGAATTTTCTATTAACTTTAATTAGCTAGATGCCATATTAGTATGGAGGATGTAATAAAATAAAGAAATGATAATTAAAGGAAGGAAATGGGTGAAAGAAACAAAGTCTTCATCCATGTTTCTTCCTAGCTGATTCTAAAGAAAGAGAAGAACAAGAGCATTCGGTGATGAAAACAAGTTGTATTCTTTGGTTCTTCTTGGCCGAAATGAAAGGAGGAAGAAGGGAGGAAAGCATTCGGTCATCTTAGGTTAATATTAAGGTAAGGTGTTCATATTAGTTCTTGAAATTTTAGTTGATCTTGAGTGAGATATCAAGTTATTTTTGTAAACCATGATGAAATTTTGATTTTGGAATGAGTAAGGTTTTCGACTATGGTAGCTAATAATGGTGAGTTTTGTTGTTTCATGTTAAAGTTAGGTGAATGATGATGGATGAGTGTTTAAACTATAAAAAGAATCATAGGTGAGCATGAGATACTAGGGGGAAGAATCGGCTACCTTGTTATGAACTAGGGCCGAATGTGAGTTTGGTTGTGTTTGAATATTACATGCTTGGTAGAATGGTGGATGAAAGTGCCGAATGTGGTCTTTGGTTTGGGCATAAGGAATAATAGTATGCATAGGTTTCGGCTTTGGTAGTACCTATGTAATTATAATTAGTTCATTTTGATGGTTTGGCATGTGGTGATAAGTAAAAGTTTAAAGGTAGCTTAAGTTAATTGATGCTCACTAATGATTTCGAATTGAAGCTTTGTTAAGTTGTGAAATGAGTGGCCGAGAGAGCTATAGACTATTGCCGGATGTATGTTGGGTTAATAGAGTCTCCAAATTGATTATATGTGTGTATGCTATTAGAAATTCAAGGAATTCTCGGCAAAAATGTGGTTAGGGGTTAAGTCATGGGAACTTGGAGGTATTCATATGTGGACCTTAAGATTTTGTACACTATGACTATGTGAGTTAGGTGTTAAATAACTTAATCATGTGTATGCATGACCGAGTATAATCGGCCACATGAGTAAAGAAATGGGTTAATTGATATGTGGTAAATGTTAAGTGTTAAACGAAATGGAAATGATATCATATTGGAACATGCATATTCGGCCACATGAATGAATACATAGATTGGTGTTGCATGTATTCGGCTATAGGTAAGCATATTGGTGGCTTAATCTTGACTTAGAAAATCGGCTAAAGGAGAATATTGGCTAATATGTTGAATTTGATTCATGATTTCATACATATATGACTCTAATGCCTAATATATATGGGCTAAGTACCTTGAATTCCTCTTTGATGTTCAAAATGATTAAATCAATTTATTTGTTAATATTAAGCTCAAGAGCAAAGGGGAACTAAATCCGATAAAGGAAAGGAAAAGGTGATCGAATAGCCGTTGAAATCGTTCGACAGCATCCGAGGTAAGTTTTCGAGTAATGGAACTTAGATTATGATTCGATTAGATCATGTTATATAGCGAATCAAAACCATGCTCTTTGTATGTGGCTATTGAGCCAAAAATGGTAATGGTAGATAAGTGCCTTGTGTCTAAGTTCTAGTAATGAAAACGAAATAAAAATGTGTTATGATTTGTGGACATATGTGCATGATTATTCGGATGATAACCGAACTAAGATACGAAGGCATTCGTGCGAGTTGCTATATCCGGGCTATGACTTGAAGGCATTTATGCTAGCGATTATATCCGGGCTAAGACCCGAAGGCATTTGTGCGAGTTGCTATATCCGGGCTAAGACCCGAAGGCATTTGTGCGAGTTGTTATATCCGGTTAAATCCCGAAGATACTTGGTTTGGGAATGAGCGATCTTGCTGTAATAATTTCAATTAATACGTTCGTAAAACCCCAACGATGAGGTATGTTTTTTATATGCATTGGAATAATTGATTCCTTTTAAATAGTATTCGCTCAATCGATTAACAAGCTTCCGGCCTTTAGTCAAGTTGATTCCTTATGTATGAATATAAGGGTTGGAAATGTGAAGTAGGTATGACTGTGAGAATATGTGTACATGAAATTATTCGTTTAGTCATATGAATGCTATACTTCAGTTGTGCATGATTTCATTACTCAAAACTTACTAAGCATTAAATGCTTATTCCGTTTCTTTGATTCTCTGTTTTATAGATTTTGGTTCATCAGCTATCGGACTCGGGAGTGTCAAAGTCGAAGTCATCCACACTATCAAAGCCCTTTTGGTACTCTTTTAGTTGAACTCTGGTAATGGCATGTATAGGACTGCCCTTTTGTTGTTGGTCATGTACCTTTCGGTAATGTATATATTTGGATAGCCATGTGAAAATGGCTTATATATATTTTGAGCATAGCGTTATAATCATTTTGTATGTTGTTCATGGAGTGGTATGGAAATGTTGGTAACGATTAGCCATTGGAATGGTTAATCACGATCATTTTGATGCTATGTATGACAAAATTCTAGTTGATCCATGGAAAACCATGAAATAGGTAAAGTTTACCTTAAAAATAGATGCTGACAGCAGCAGTGATGTAGATTTGAAAAATCACTAAAAATAGTAGGAATGGAATTAAATAGTTAATAAATTATGTAATCGAACCTTGATGAATCTATTTTCATAAGAGAGTAACGAAATGATCATATCAGCCATATTTTATGAGATGTTTAAGTTTTCGTGAAACAGGGCCAGAGCGATTTCTGGATCCCCTATTCCGACTTTGGAAATTCACTATAAATTAACCAGAGATAATTAGAAGTCATGCCCTATATGTACAGATTCCTTTTCGAGTCTAGTTTCTTTAGAAACAAACGTCATAAGTATCGAAGCCTTGTACAGGGAGATATCTAAGTCGTAATGCATGAAGGTCAGTGTAGTCGAACCCTGAAACAGGGGAGACTTTAACTAATAAACTGTACTAATTGGCTCGACCAAAAATTCTAGAAAAAAAATTTGTAGATGGATGTAGATGGACATATGAGTCTAGTTTCAGGAAAAATTTACGGAACTGGTTTTCGAGTTTTGGAACTCGAGATATGATTTTTAAGGTGACAGTGACACAGTTAGCCAGCTTGTCTGGAAATTTTAAAATGGACTGTGCAAATAAATGAATTAAGTCTATTAGCACCTCGTGTTCGACTCCGGCAACGGTCTCGGGTACGGGGTGTTACATGCACTTAGTACTACACATGTGACTCACAACGAATCATTTGTATCTCTTCTATTCTGAAGGTTCAATCAGGAAATTCTTCACTTTTCAACATTTGACTAACTCACTCTTGTCAATTCCGATTTGTATTTTACATCACTTGATCATTCTATAGGCAGCCATATCTCATGTATTAACAAAAGATAATAACATAAAAAGAATCGAAATATTATTTACATACAAACTTACTCGTTTCAAAGAAAAATCATATTCCATCAAACTTCCAAACCTTTACCGGATGTACTCGAATTGTGGCTTCATTCACATAGCAATATCTCATAATCACATGGCATTGCAACATTTTCATCATAATAGCAAAACATCAAGAACAGGTTATATCATCAAAATAATCACATAATATCAAATTATTCACATATATATACTTACAACTCGTGTAATATCGAAGCATTAGCATTCAAATACAATATTGCATTATTAAAATCACATGAACTTACCTTGGGTTCGAGTACGACTATATATTTTGATTTAGTCCATAATCTCATTCATTTCCCATCTATGCCCGAATCTCATTTTTCCTTGATAATCGAGCTTGGAAGCTTGAAAAATGCTAGCTATGTCTTCTCCATGTAAGTTTTAGCCATGGGCTAGAAGATGGACAAAAATTGGCTTTTAATTATATTTTTAATTCATTTTAATTACTAGATTACCAAAATGCCCCTAACTTAAAAATATTCTATTTCACCCATTTCATGTCCATTCTTGTCTAAAAAATTATCCATTGGTCTAATTACCATTTAAGCGCCTCCAATTTAAAATTTCATAACAATTAGACACCTCTAACATGTAGAACTCAACTTTTGAACTTTTTACAATTTAGTCCTTTTGACCAAATTGAGTGCCCAAATGTCAAAATTTTCGAATAAAATTTTTACGAAATCATCCCATGAAATTTGAGACCATAAAAATATAATAAAAACAAATTTTATTGTGTCGGATTTATGGTCCCTAAACCACTATTTTGACTAGCCCTAATTCGGGATGTTACAATTACAGTTTAGCACACTATGTGTGAGCTATCCTTAGTATCCAACAATATTCTAAATGGTTCGATGGGCAATGTTCTGATACGGTAAGACATGATTCGATATGAACGATTATAGGTATACATATGAATTATATGAAAAATGATATTACATGTTATATAGGTATATGAAATGGTGATACATGTATATGGAATTTGATTAATTGTTGAGCTTATTCATGACTTGGTTTATATATGTGTTTACATGACTAACATGGTTTATACGTGTTTAGGCATTTGGCCAATATATGTTGGGATATGATTTATTTACTTACCTTTTATGTGAATAAATGGTAAGTTAAATTCTATGTTATACGAACTTACTAAGCTTAAATGTATATTTTGTGTATTTTTCGTATTTATAGTGAATTGGAAGCTCGTTCGGCCTGGAAGCTTGTAGAGCTATATCATACTATCCATAGGCTCTTTCAGTACATTCAATTTGTTTAATTTTGATTATAATCGCATGTATAGGTTGTTTTGGCTAATGTTGGCCTATATGTGTTATGGTTGTTGCAAATGACCATTTGGTTAGTTTGAATTATGGCCAGATGATTTGGCTTGTGTTTTGGCATATTTTGGTATGTAAATAAGTTGCCTTAATAGGGTTGATGTATGGTTGAATGATGAAAGTTAAAATAATTGCTAAATGAGCATTTAATATATGTGTCTTGTGATAGAATGACTTGTGGTAGATTGGTACTTAAGTAGACACGATTTATATTGTAAATTGATGCTAGTTAAAGAATGGTAATTTTGGTACCAAATAGTTGTGTTATAGAAAATGAGTTACATGGTAAGTTTTGATGCAAATATGCCGATATGTTACTTGATTAATTGGTTATATTGAACACATGATTAGTCGTGTTTATATATTGTCATTAGAGGTTCGTAAAGTCATATTGGTTGTATGTGATCATACCATTTGAATAAGGCTAGAAAAATGCATGGTTTTGGTACCTCATTATGGCTTACTTATATGCAAAATGTTAGGTATAGGTTTATGCCAAATTGGTGAGAAATATGGCTTGTAAAATGGCCTATTTTCGTCCACATGGGCAAAGGCACAGGCGTGTGTCTCAGTCGTGTGTGACACACGGCCAGGTGGCACAGTAGTGTGTCCCCTGTAGCTCGCATAGGTTTGTAAGTCAGGCTATTAACACACAGCCAGGCACACGAGCATGTAAAGTTAATTCGAAGGGTACACGACCCAGCACATAAGCTTGTGGTTTGGCCGTGTGACCAAGTTTGAGAGTTACACAAGCACGTACACGGGTTGGGACACGGCCGTGTGTCCCTATTTCGAATGCACACACAGCCTATGACACTGGCGTGTCTCTTGGCCGTGTGACCCGTGTAGCTTTGAAATTTTTCAATGTCTTTCAAAAAATTCTTTGAGTTTTTGGTTTAGTCCCGACTTGTTTCTAATCCATATTTTGAGCATTAAAGGCTCGTATATGGGACAATATGAATGATTTTGATTTTTTTTTATATGAATATTGATATGTTATGAAATGTTTAAAATTCTATTTGTTTGTATTGTAAACTCCAATAATACTCTGTAACCCTGTTTCGACGACGGATACAAGTTAGGGGTGTTACATTTATTGGTATCAGAGCTACGATTTATTCGGTTCGCGGGTTGGACGTTACGTCTACGAGTCTAGCTATACATGCCATTATATAACCTGTGATAGTGTGATATCTCCTAACCGTTTTAAAACATGTTTTTATATAGAAATGACATCCAACCGAGCTGATTCTGATGAAGTTGAGAGAACAATCAAGCCTCCGTTCATGGAGTAGCTTTGAGCGGTACGAGGCCCGTATCTAAGGGCTGGGGAGGTGAGGCTAAGGAAGCCTTCTTCCAATGATAAATGATTGGTTCATCGAGTTCGTACGGACGAACCCGACTGCTCAACAACCTCCACCCCCTCCTGTTCCCCAACTGGTTCACGTTATCCGTCAAGGTATGGAACCAATCCGAGTTAATAAGCCACCTGTTGATAAGATTCATAAGTACGGGCTGAAGAATTTCGAGCTACTGTTGAAAATGATCCTGAGAGAGCTGAATTCTGGTTAGAGAATACAATCAGGGTTTTTGATGAGTTATCCTGTTCATCGGCCGAGTGCGTTAAATGCACAATATCATTATTGAAAGATTAGGCTTACCAGTGGAACACATTGATTTATGTTGTGCCGAGAGAGTCGCACTTGGAAATTTTTCCAAACCGATTTTCGAAAGAAATATATTAGTTAGAAGTTTATTGATCAGAAACGTAAAGAATTTTTGGAGCTCAAATAGGGTCATATGATTGTGTTAGAGCATGAGCGAAAATTTGTTAAACTGAGCAAATATGACCGAGAGTGTATTCCAATCGAGACTGCCATGTGTAAAAGATTTGAAGAAGGGTTAAACAAAGACATTAAGCTTCTAGTTGGAATTCCTAAACTAAAAGAGTTTGTTGTACTAGTTGACCGAGCATATAAGGCTGAAAAACTGAGTAAAGAGAAAAGACATACTGATTTTGAAGCTAGAGACTCGAGAAAGAGATCGGCTGTAAATTCATATCAGTCAGTATCAAAGAAATAGAAGAACATCACAACCGTTCTACAGCTTTTATGGGTTATTCTAGTAGAGACAGAAGTACCCGATGCTTCAGTCCAAAACCTTAGGCTACATCTGTAGCGAGTGTGGGTAGTGTCAGAGATGTCAAACCTTAGTATAATCATTGTAACAGGCAACATTATGGTGAGTGTCGACTGAAGAACGGAGTGTGTTTCAGGTGTGGTTCCTTAGACCATTATCTTAGAGATTGCTAAAGAAATCTAAGAAAGAAAAAGTTCAAACTACAAGGCCGAGCAATACTGCTGCGAGAGGTAGACCACCTTGTAATCCTAGAAATGTGAGTGGTAGTCGTAATGTAATGAAAGATTCTGTTGTAAGATCTAAGGCACAAGCACTAACTAGGGCTTATGCTATTCTCACACGAGAGGATGCTTCTGCACCAGTTGTTATTACCGGTACTTTCTCTATTTATGATAATGATATTACTGCTTTGACTGATCCGAAATCCACTCGATTCATATGTGTGCACGAATTTAGTGTCTAATAAGAATTTACCAATTGAGTCCACTATATTCATGGTTAAAGTATTGAACCCCCATCTCAGTATGTGCTAGTTGATAAAGTTTGCAAGAATTGTCCTTTGATGACACGAGGTTACAGTTTTCCGACTGATTTGATGTTATTATCCTTTGATGAATTTAATATGATTTTGGGCATTGATTGGATAATTCTGCATGATGTTGTTGTAATCTATAGACAAAAGCTTATCGTATTAAAATGTCAGAACAGTGAGAGGCTTCGTATTGAAAAAGATAATCCAATTGGGTTGCCTATTGTGATATCAGCTATGTCAGCACAAAAATATGTGAGAAAAGGTTGTAGTGCTTACCTTACTTATGTATTGGATAGTAAAGTGTCTGAATCAAAGCTTTAATTAATGCTAGTGGTCTGTGAGTGTCTCGATGTGTTTCCAGAGGAGTTACCTGGATTACCGCCGGTCAGAGAGGTTGAGTTTACTATAGAACTTCTACCGGGAACATCACTGATATCGATAGCACCTTACAAAATGGCTCTTACCATATTATAAGAGCTGAAAGCACAACTACACGAGTTGACAGATAAGGGTTTTTCTAGACCTATTTTTTCACCTTGGGGTGTACTGGTTCTATTAGTTAAGAAAAAGGGCAGATCGATGAGATTATGTATAGACTATCGTCAGCTAAACAAAGTTAGAATCAAGAAAAAATATCTACTGCCTCGTATTAATGATTTATTCGATCAGTTGAAAGGTGTCATAGTATTCTCGAGGATTGATCTTCGTTCTGGTTATTATAAGCTATGAGTGAAATATTCAGATGTGCCTAAAATTGCATTTAGAACCAGGTACGGACACTATGAATTTCTTGTGATGTCGCTTGGTTTAACTAATGCACTGCAGTATTTATGGTTTTGATTAACATAATCTTCAGATCGTATTTAGACAGATTTGTGGGGGTATTTATTGAAGACATTCTGATATATTCTCGAGACAAGTCTGAGCATGCGGAACACTTGAGAATTATTTTGCAAACCCTGCGAGATAACCAACACTTTGCTAAATTTAGTAAATGTGTGTTTTGTCTCTGAGAAGTTAGTTTTCTGGGACATATAATATCAGCTGAAGGCATCAGAGTTGATCTGAGTAAAATTTCAACAGTTATTGACTGAAAACCACCAAGAAATGTATCTGAAGTTAGAAGTTTTCTAGGATTAGCTGGCTATTACCGAAGATTCGTAAAAAGGTTCTCAATGATAGCCACACCGATGACACAGTTTTACAAAAAGATGTAAAGTCTGAATGGTCTAATAGATGTTAGCAAAGTTTTAACCAGTTGAAAGCACTGTTGACCGAAGCACCAATTTTGGTTCAGCCTGAATCGGGTAAAGAATTTCTAATTTTTAGTGATGCATCCTTAAATTGTTTATGTTGTGTTTTGATGCAGGAAGGAAAAGTAATAGCTTATTCTTCCAGACAGTTAAAGTCGCACGAAAAGAACTATCTGACACATGACTTAGAGTTGGCAGCTTTTGTGTTTGCATTAAAAATTTGGCGGCACCATTTGTTCGGTGAAAAATGTCATATATTTACTGATCAAAAGAGTTTGAAGTATTTGATGTCACAGAAATATTTGAATCTAAGACAACGTAGATGGCTCGAGCTGTTAAAAGTTTATGAGTTGGTTATTGATTATCATCTGGGAAAAACGAATGTAGTTGCTGACACTCTGAGTAGAAAATCTTTATTTGCTCTGCGAGTGATGAATACATGCCTAAAATTATCTGATGATGGTTCGATCTTAGTTAAGTTGAAAGCTAGACCAATGTTTTTACAATAAATCTGTCAAGCTTAGAAATGTGATGACGATTTGTTAGCTAAAGGGGCACAGTGTGAGTTGACTTCTGATTCAGAATTTTATATAGGACCTTATGATTGTTTATTGTTCAGTGGTAGAGTTTGTGTACCAAAGAATCCAAATCTCATTCAGAGAATCTTACATGAAGCTCATAGTGGTAGCTTGTCTGTTCATCCGGGAAGCAATAAAATGTACAGTGATTTGAGATAGATGTACTAATGGTTGGGAATGAAATGTGAGATTTTTTATTTTGTATCGAGAAGTTTGGTATGTCAGCAAGTTAAAGTTGAATATTAGGTACCTTTGGGATTGTTATAGCCAGTGATGATACCGGAGTGGAAATGGGATAGAGTTACTATGGATTTTGTATCAGGTTTACCCTTGTCACCAAGAAAGAAAGAAGCTATTTGGTTTATCGTAGATCGTTTGATGAAGTCTGCACATTTTATTCTGGTACGTATAGATCTCTCCCTTGATAGATTTGCTGAGTTATATGTCTCTGAGATTGTTAGATTACATGGAATGTCAATCTCCATTATTTTGGATAGAGATCCATGGTTTAAATTGCGATTCTGGAGAAAGTTACAGGAAGCTCTTGGTACACTGTTGCATTTTAGCAGTGCATTTCACCCTCATACCGATGGTAAATTCGAATGTGTGATTCCGATTCTTGAAGATATGCTTCATTGCTATATATTAGAGTTTGAAGGCAACTGGGAGAAATATTTACTGTTAGTCGAATTTGCGTATAATAACAGTTTTCAGTCGAGTATAAAAATGATACCGTATAAGGCTATGTATGGCCATAAATGCCAAACTCCGTTATACTAGACCGAACTTAGTGAGAAAAAGATACACGGTGTTGATTTGATTCGTGAGATTGTAGATAAACTGAAAGTAATCCAAGATAGCTTGAAAGTAGCTTCCAATCATCAAAAGTAGTATACAAATCTTAAACGTAAAGACATAGAGTTCCAAGTCAGCGACAAAGTATTCTTGAAAATATCGCCTTGGAAGAAAGTTCATTGATTCGGTTGGAAAGGGTTTGAGTCCATGATTTATCGGGCTATATGAGATTACTGTAAGAATCGAACCTGTTGCATATCAATAGCTTTACCGTCAATACTAGAAAAGTTCATAATGTCTTTCACATGTTTATGTTACGACGGTACCGCTTTGACCCTTTACATGTTATTTCCCCAACGGATATCGAGATTCAGTCTAACATGACATATAGTGAGGAATTGATCAGAATTCTGACACAAAAGGTGAAAATTTGAGAAACAAGAACATAACTTTAGAAAAAGTTCTCTAGAAATGACACGAAATAGAAGAAGGTACCTGGGAACCTAAGGAAGCTATGAGGAAGCAATATACGAACCTCTTTTTTGGTAAGATTTTCAAGGACAAAAATCCCTATAGGGGGAAAGTTGTAACAACCTGTTTTTAGTGAAATTAGAAATAGTAGTTTCGGGACCAAAAATCCGAAGTCAAAAATTTTATTTTATTATTATTTTACTACCAGCAGTATGATAGAAATTCTGTATAAAAATTTCATTAAGAAAATTTACTATTTACATGTTCAATGTGAAAAAACAACTAAATCGAGTAAAGTGCAAAAGTTGAGTCTAATAGCTAAAAGTATTAAATAGCTATAGAACTTTAAAGTAAATGTAACACCCCTAACCCGTATCTGTCGCTAGAATAGGGTTACAAGGTATTACCGAACAAAACAGAAATTCCAAACAATCGTATGCATACACTTGCTCAAACTCTTAAAACAATCAAATATTAACATATATAACTAATTTAAATTCTTTACGAATCATATCATAACATTTTTCAAACATATATCCAGTTATATAATTCATAAGCAAATAGTGCCAAATATATCATTTTACCACATAGCATACGCGCATATCAAAGATATTAAATAATTCAATCAATTATTACTAACATGAATTATATAAAGTAAACATATTTAAGTACATATCATTTTTAGCAAAACTCTATTCGGCACAATAAGGATATAATAAATTTAACCAAATCATTCATGACATAAGTACAGTACTATATATATATGGTTTCAAATGACTAAATCATAAACAAGTCTACTTATAAGTTCATCTAAGTAGATTGCGCAAGACTAAATGGTCCTATATCAATTTAGACATATATTAAAAGAACACCGAATGGTCTAACCATCAAAGTATATATAACCATTTACACTCACCTATTTTGCATAAAAACAATCATGATTCCTTATAACTTAAATTACTATTCATTTGGTCATTTTACAAAGCCTTAGCCGAATGTAATCATGTTTATTACTTATGTTTATTTTAATGTCCACTTTCAACTTTACTCAATCACATTACGTGCATGTAATCTCACATAGAATCAAATCCATATATTAACCATAATTTGCATTTCACATCAAACACATCACAAATATGTATATAAATACATATAACATAGCAAACACTTATTTAATACTTTAAAATACCAAATTCGAATCTAAACATGTTAATATCACTTATCTTGCAAAATAACAAAGGTCATATTCAATACCAATTCAATGATTACATGTTTGGATAAGCACATATAAATATATATATCAGTCCAACACTTCATATGCTTATATATATATAAATGTCGAATCTTGATTAATTTACTAACATAATTCATATTCATTTCTTCATTTAACGAAAGCATAGGAACTCACTTTTATCACTGCCATAATCGAATCACCTTGTTACCAAAATACATGGAAAAACTAAAAAAAAAAAACATGTTTTACATATATATATACATAACATTGTCGAATCATCAATTCAATAATTTCATTACCTAAATTCAACATTTAACTGAATACACTCATCAACCGATTTAATCATTACTATCAAATACAAGGCATAGCGAAATCATTAAACAATAGGTAACATATCAAGCATAATTCATACTTATATATATATCATAGCCGATTCAACCAAACCGAATAAAATCATCATTTGAGCATAGCATACAAACCAAACTTACCACACACAAGAACCATGATCAAGATAGCAAATACTTATATATCAAATTAGCCATTTTCGCATGGCATATTATATACAACACTTCAAACATATCCGAAAAGTAGTATAGCCTATACATGCCATAGGTTCAAAATTTAGCTTTTAAAAATACAATAAACAGACGATAGTGTGATAGACTTCGTTGACGATCCCTGCGCCTGGAACTAGTCTCCAAAATCTATAAAACAGAAGCAAACATACACACAGCAAGCTATCACAGCTTAGTAAGTCATAAGCAAATAAACATCTCAATGACATAATCAACTCAATTCAACCAAACCGATTAATGCTATCATAATCACATTTAATCTCAAACTTACAAATTCATGTACAACATATACATTCATGTATCAACTTTAACTTGGCCAAAATGCATCTATATCAATTATCAAAGTTATCATTTACTTCTAAGGTCATAATATCATCATATAGACGAATATATATACACATTCATATATGTATACACATGTTTCACACTTTAATATCATATACTTATATCATTTTCTCGAATATAGATTTGCATTCTGTAACACCCCATACCTGTATCCTACACCGAGACGGAGTACAAGGTGTTACCTAACTTAAACTCATGCTTATGACCAATTTCGAGTCTCCAAGACCTGGACAAATTTAAAACTTTTTCAAGCTTGTGAACACATCCTTAATATGGGCCTACGAGGCCCAAAAAACACATCGAAAATCATTCAAAAACAACTCTGGTTCTTTAGTCAACTTTAGGAAAATGACATTTGACACAGGGGCACACGGCCGTGTGGAAGGGGCAACATGCCCGTGTGACCAATTTGACATGGTCGTGCTATTGGCCCATGTGGCTCACATGGCCTAGGCAATACAGGGACACGCCCGTGTCCGACACCCATGTGGAATTAATTCCAAATGCACACCTACAAGGGTTTTCACACGGCTTGGCACACGCCTGTGTCCCTGGCCCGTGTCCTTCACACGGCCATGACATGCCCGTGTCCTAGCCCGTGTGCAAAAACTTGGACATTCTGTTTCTGACGTCAGCATTTCTTAAGGGTCACACGGCAAAGGCACACACCTACATGCTTTGCCGTTCCCTTCACACGGCTGAGACACACGATCGTGTCTCTGCCCATCTCTCTACTATCATTCATACTGACTTGCAAAATTTACGTGCAGGGGACACACAGCCAGACAACATGCCCATGGGGCACAGCCTAGACATACGCCTGTATGTCTACCCGTGTGGACAATATAAGGCTATTTACCAAGCCTATTTGCCACCCTTACTTACACAACCTACACAAAGGCAACCAAACCAATACAAGGATAACTTATTTAAACCAATCAGCCATAATAGACAACATTCCAATAATGCATTTTATTCATCTATGAAAATACATCTTTGCATATAAATCAAAATGAATATTTGCCACCATTTGAGGCTTAATACAAAATGAAGGGTTTCCAACCCAAGCCAACACATTTGGCCAGTTCTCAGTGACACAAAAATAGTAAAGTCTAAGCCCTATACATGCTGTATTCAAAAATATAAATCAAACTATACTGAAAGCTTCAATTGGTAGTGTGATTGATATCTCTGACTTCCGTTGGTCCTTGAGCTAGATAGGCGGCACTATAAGAAAATGGAAAAGGAGAGGGAGTAAGCATAAAGCTTATTAAGTTGCACATAAATAAATATACAACATATCTTTACCATTCATCAACAAGTATCATAATACACAAGTGGCATAAGTAAAACTTACTCATCAATATTCATTACACCTCATATAGCCTATATTGAGCTTACATTTCATACATACCATATAGGTAACTATACCACTCACAACACGGTTATACTTTCTTAGTTAAATTGAAATCGTAATTTTCATTGTTGAACCATTTAGAACACTATTAGATATTCATTAAGCCTCAAACATAAGGTAAGATGCCGATGCCATGTCCCAGACATGGTCTTACATAGGCTCTAGCATAGCTGTGCCAATGCCATGTCCCAGACATAGTCTTACACTAACACGTCTCGTAGCCGATGCATGTCCCAAACATGTCTTACACTGACTTACGTCTCGAGGCCGATGCATGTCCTAAATGTAACACCCCAAACCCGGCCCAGACGTTATGGCCGAATCTGACGTGCCACATTGGAGTTGAAAACCCACGTTCCATTTTTAGTGTTTAAAAACCATATATTTTGTTGAGTTAACAAAGTGTATGGAAGTTGGGCACCAGGTAGGTATCCGAGACAGAGGAGGTGAGCCATGAAGGCTGCTTAAGTACCAAGCTCTTTGATTGGATCCAATCCTAGACATGCCCACAACCATAGCCACACTTTGTTATATCGAGTTTAAATTTGTTTAAGTGGATGTCTTTGATAAATCGATTAATCGTGGTGTTGAGATATTTTGAAAACAAGTATCGCTTTGAAAACATGTCCTAATTCTAGCCCATTTGAACAATTATCAACCAGGTTTGAAGTTATTAAAATAAAATAATCCGAGAAGAAATAAAAGAAAAGTTAAAATGGCCTTATTACAACCTAAAATAAATAATAATTAAAGGAAACTAATGAAAACCAACGCTTATTTAAAAGTCCAAAGACAATCACCGTGGCTACTCTGAATCCCTCCGCCTAAGTCCCCACATCAAGGCTCACTGCAAGGTTAAGGAAAGGGGTGAGTTTGGAAACTCAGTGCAACAAGCCCTTTCGAGCCCAAAACAATGACAACTGTTGGGTCTAAGCCCAAATCCAATCTCAAACATGTACTAGGCCATAGCCCTTTTCATATTTCATATTTCATAACACTGGGCCGAAGCCTTTTCAAATTTCATATTACTGGGCCGAAGCCTTTACTGTAAACGGTATGGCCCATAGGCCCATTTTTATATCACATGTAATGTCAAATGAAAGAATGCAACCCATTTGGGGAGACTACTCAACCCATCATCCGCTACTCTCCACCCGTACCAACCAACACACCATGTGGGATTAACTCGACCCCCCGCCATAACTCTCCTTTGGCAAGATAGTGCTTTATCATATAACTAGAGGCCTAGCCTCTTTTAATAATCGGGCAAAAGCCCTTTTAATAATTGGGGCATAAGCCCTTTAATAACTGGGGCATAAGCCCTTTTGATAAGCGGGGCATAAGCCCTTTTGATAATCGGGCATAAGCCCTTTTGATAATCTGGGGCATAAGCCCTTTAATAAGCGGGGCATAAGCCCTTTTCACTTCCTCCATTCATATAAAAACCCAACCCAATGCATTTATGAACATCTCGTGTGCATATCATACATATCATGTGCATATCATACATGTCATGTGCATATCATACATATCATGTTTATCAAAATCCCATGCATTAAGTTCATATATAAACCCTAGGGGTATAATGGTCTTTTTCATATTATAAGGGTAATCTTGTAATTTTACCAAAAATTAGGGTTTCCATGTTCATTAACATTTATAAACAATTCATGGGTGCAAACGGTGATTCTGGCCCGTTTTTAGCGAAATCGAGTTATTGGGCCTAAAACCCCTAATGGCCCTACTTAGCCGATTTTGTCATCTAGGCCCATTTAGCCTATATCCATAACAGTATTAACAGTCTTATCATGCAATTTAACAGATTTCCCATTTTCTACCAAATTTGCCCAAATGGGCCCGAAATCCTATTGGGCCCTAATTCAGCCCCTCGAGGCCCAACCTATCTGTGAACGCCAAAATCACGTCCTTACCGTTTCCATTGTTCCCAATCCTCATCTCATCGATTCCAACTAACTAGTGAGCGTTCGCTTGCTCACAAGTCCTCGAAATGCCAGAATTTCGGCATTTCGGCTTTTCGGCATTTTATCGCTTTAAGCTATGAAAAAGGGTTCGTTACACACCTGATTTGCGATATTCCTTGACGAGATCTCCTATGCGATTTCTCCTATAATCAACCACTTATAGATTAGACCATGTTAATATTAAACCAAATCGAAAACTACCTATTATCATCACTTACACATTCGGCCACCATCCACAATGGCCCTTGGTTTCATACCTTTGCCGAAGTTGATGACTAGATTTAGTCACTCCGATGATCCAAGCTTTTCACACACTCCTCGATCGGTAGCCTTTAATCCTCACTAGCACCAACAAACCAAATAACACCAAAAACCCTTTTAGCCTTAGTCGACAGAGGGGTTTTCAGCTTTTCTTAAACCACAAGATACAAATGGAAAGAAGGTTCGAATACTTACCAAGAGATCTACTCGTTGAAGAACGTTCCAAATACCTTCCTACCCCATATCCGTTGTGAATCCAACTTAAACGTGCGTAGAAAATAGATCTAAATATTAATTCCCGAATCACTAAAATATGAAGCTTTCGGCTTTTCATCAAATATTAATCTAAGCTATTACGAGGGTTAGTACACACCTGTTACGGGTTGAAGTTGAAACGTTTCCATAATCAATCACCTACGATAACCACCACCTGTCACTCAAACTCAACTATTCCAATATCAATATATGTAAATCCTAAGCACATCAGTCATACGGAACATAAGGGCATATTCGTCATTTTACCATACAGGGGTATTACGGTCACTTTACCCTATAGGGGCTTTACCGTCTTTTTACCTAATAGGGGTATTTTAGTCATTTCATCCTACAAGGGTGGTTTGGTAAATCTACAAACCAAGGGTATTTCAGTAATTTTGTAAACCAATGGTATTTCTATAATTTTTAGAAAGTCAAGGGTATTTCTGTAACTTTGTAAATCAGGTGTATTTTGGTAATTTTACAAATTGAGGGTATTTCGGTAATTTCACAAACCAAGGGTATTTTGATAATTTTACAAACTAGGGGTATTTTGGTAATTTTACAAACTAAGGGTATTTTAGTAATTTTGTAAATCGAGGGTAAAATAGTAATTCTATAAATCAAGGGTAAAATAGTAATTCTATAAATCGAGGGTAAAGCGTAATTACATTAATCGAGGTAAAAGCGGTAATTACGTAAGTCGAGGGTAAAACGATAATTATGTAAATCAGGTGTAAAATGGTAATTATGTAAATCGGGGGTAAAACGATAATTCTGTAAATCGGGGGTACTTTGGTAATTTTACAAGTCGAAGGTATTTCAGTAATTTTACAAATCGAGGGTATTTCAGTATTTTTACAAACTAAGGGTATTTCGGTAATTTTAGTAAACTAAAGTATTATAAACATGGATAACAATACTAATGGCTCTAAAGCCCATTCTCGGCCCAAATGGGCCCACACGCTCGTGTAGCCCTTTTAGCCCAAATCTAGCCACAAATATTAGATTCACCTAGCCTAGCCCAATATTTACTACACAATCAAACAACTTATCCAATTGGGCCTGTAGGCCCATTAGGCCCACATGACCCCTTTCGGCCCATCGCGGCCCGAAGTAGCCATCCTACAGCTAGAGTAGTAAGAAATACACACCTGATAGGAGACTGGAGTTAATCCACGCTCCGAGCACTCTTAGCCGACACCCAACCCAAACGAGCACGCCATACAGCGAAAGGGATCAGCCAAGAAAGGTACATTTACTCTCTTCATGGTTCCCTCTATTTAAAGCCAGCTTCACAACCACTCTTATATTAGCTTCCTGATGTGGGATCCCTCCAACATTAGAGTTTAAATTCAACACCAACTCTTGCCGCCCCCTGTTAGCAAAATAGATGCTCTTTGCTTGCCATGGGATTCGAACCTATGCCTCCCCTTAAATGCTCCACACGCCACTTGCCACTAAGCCACAAGGCTTTTTGTGTCATATTTTATCCCCAATTAATTATAAGGTCTAAAGGCCAAAGTCCAGGTTCCCTTTAAAAAAAAACAAAATTGCAAGAGCCAAGGCTTGAACCCAGGCTCCCATACAACCTTAATGACGCCACAACCACTAGACTACAAGCTTCCTTGTGTCATTTATTTAACACAATAATTTAAAAACCCACATCCAAGCATCCAGGTTTTTTTTTCACTTAATACCAAAATTTTTGCTAAAGCCCAAGTTTGAACCCAAGATTTCTCTAACACTTCTCAAAGCCATTAACCACTAAAGCAAACATTTAATTGTGTCATTTTATTGCACAATTAAATACCTATATAAAACCTCCTTATAGACCCACACTCAAGGCCTAATACTTCTAGGCCCAAATTCGGGGTGTTACACTAAACATGTCTTACACGAACAATCGTCTCAATGCCGATGCCATGTCCCAAACATGGTCTTACACTGGCTCTCACAATGTGGTCGATGCATGTCCTAGACATGTCTTACACTAGCTCACAATAGCTCATATGCTATGGCATGAATATCCGATTTATTTTCTAGGTTCAACGAGAACTCTACTATCTCGATTATCGTCTTGCTTTCTCAATTCCACAACCAAGCAATTCATGCTATATTAAGTTCAAGTACAATTCAATACATACATTAATATTGTAGTTGTACTATTTACATGCAACTTACCTCGGATTATAAAATGTGGCGACTAGTCGATTTAATTGATTTGCTTAGCTTTCCCCTGGTCTAGTTTCAGATTCAATATTTCTTGATCTATAATAGCAAAATGCATTTATTTAGTCACAAAATAAATTAAGCAATCGAAAATTCATATCTTTGATAAAATGACTATTTTGCCCCTAGACTTTGACAAAATGACCATTTACCCCTCGGCCCGAAAATTAATTTTTATCGAATTTCTTCACATCATAAGCCTAGCCAAACCCTTTTTACTCGTATAGCAACTCTAAATTCCCATTATTTCACATCATAGTCCTTTTTGGTGTTTTCATGTTAACACCTTTCACAAAAATTGTTCATAATACACCCAAGACTTATTTTCTTCCTTAAAAACTCAACAAATGTTACAAACCCTTTCATGGAAAAACCCTACACTCTTAATCATTTTTCAAAATAGTAACCTCATTTGAAAGCTCATGCTTCAAGGGTTTCAAAAGTAAAAAATTATTCAACAAAGGGTTAGAAAATTACTTACTTGTAAAGGCTTAAAGTTTGCTAAAATTTTTAAGCTTTCAAACCCTTAACAATAGCTGAAAAATTGGTGGGAATGAAGAGAGAATGAAAGAAAAAGATGGTAGCTAGGCTTAGGTATTATTTTATCACATAACATGACATCACTTACCTAACATTTTGACCATTCACCCTTCCTTGTCTCATGGCCGGCCAAGCTCTTAAAAAAGGGTCTAATTGCCCTTTAAATACCCCCAAAATTTATTCTCTAGCTATTTGACACCTTTAGCTATCAATTTAGGACTTTTTCACTTTATGCAATTTAGTTATTTTTCACAATTGAGCATGCCAACAGTAAAATTAACTCACCAAATTTTCCATACACTAATATAAACATTCAATGACTCCATAATAATAATAAAATAATTTACTCGATTCTAGATTTGTGGTCCTAAATCACTATTTTGACTAACCCCAAACTCGAGCTGTTACATTTCTCTCTCTTAGGGATTTTCGTCCCCAAAGATCTTACCGGAGAATGAATTTGGATACTGATCTCTCATGGTCTCCTCGAGTTCCCATGTGGCTTCCTCGACTCCATGTCTATGCCACCAAACTTTCATGAGTGCAGCATTCTTATTCCTCAACTGTTTGACTTCTCGAGCTAAAATCTTGATCGGCTCTTCGCCATAAGTCATGTCTGGATAAATATCAACCTCAGTTGCGCAATCACGTGCGAAGGGTCTAACCTATAAATACATAGCATGGATACATGAAACATGTCGTGAATCTTTTCTAATTCTAGTGGCAAATCCAAACAATAGGCAACTGGTCCTACTTTCTTGATAACCTCATAAGGTCCTATAAAGCGAGGACTCAACTTACCTCTTCTACCGAATCTAAGGACTTTCCTCCACGGGGATACTGTCAAAAACACTCGATCACCCACTTGAAATTCGATCTCTTTACGCTTTAAATCCGTATAGGATTTTTATCTATCTGAAGCGGCCTTTAAGTAGTCACAAATCATTTAACTTTCTCTTCAGTCTTTTTGATTAAATTGACTCTATGAATCTGACTCTCTTTGAGTTCTGTCCAATATAAGGGCGTTCGACACTTTCGTCCATAAAAAACCCCATAAGGCGCCATCTTCAAACTTGTCTGATAACTGTTGATGTAGGCGAATTCAACCAATGGCAAATACCTTTCCCAACTGCCTTGAAACTTGAGAACACAACACCGCAACATGTCTTCTAAAATCTGAATCACTCTTTCCGACTGGCCGTCTGTTTGCGAGTGAAAAGCTGTGCTAAAACAGTCACAAATCACTTTAACTTTCTCTTTAGTCTTTTTGATTAAATCGACTCTATGAATCTGACTCTCTTTGAGATCTGTCCAATATAAGGGCGTTCGACACTATCGTCCATAAAAAACCCCATAAGGCGCCATCTTCAAACTTGTCTGATAACTGTTGTTGTAGGCGAATTCAACCAATGGCAAATACCTTTCCCAACTGCCTTGAAACTTGAGAACGCAACACCGCAACATGTCTTCTAAAATCTGAATCACTCTTTCTGACTGGTCGTCTGTTTGCGAGTGAAAAGCTGTGCTAAAACTCAACCTTGTTCCCAAAGCCTCTTGTAACTTTTTCTAAAACCTCGAGGTAAATCTCGGGTCCCTATCTGAAACAACCGATAAGGGCACCCCGTGTAGTCTCACAATCTCTGAAATGTACAATTCAGCCAATCTCTCACGGGAGCAGTTGGTATGCACTGGTATAAAATGTGCTGATTTTGTTAGCCTATCCACAACCATCCAAATAACATGCTTTTTCTTCGGGGTTACCGGCAAACCCATCACAAAGTCCATGGTAATCTGATCCCACTTCCACTTTGGAACCGTTATAGGCTGAAGTAGACCCGAAGGTACTTGGTGTTTAGCCTTCACTTGTTGACACATAAGACACTTGGAAACAAACTTTGAAATATCTCTTTTCATCCCTGACCACCAATAAATTTTCTTCAGGTCGTTATACATTTTTACACTGCCCAGGTTGAACAGACAAACAACCATTATGTACCTCTCGCGGAATCTTCTAAATAAGCTCATTGTCTTTAGGTACACAAACTATATTTTTGAACATTAAATATCTATCAACACCAATACGAAACTCAGATTCATTTTCTATCTCACACTGAGTCTTCTTAGCTTGCAACTCCTTATCATCTTTCTGAGCCTCACGGATCTCTTGTAGAAACAACGGTCTAGCTCTTAACTTTGTTAGGACCGAACCATTATCTAATAAAGGCAGTTGGGCATCCATTGCTCTCAACGCAAATAACGATTTTCTACTCAGGGCATCAGCAACCACATTCGCCTTGCCCAGGTGATAGTCAATCACCAACTTGTAATCCTTTATCAGCTCTAGCCACCTTCGTTGTTGTAGATTCAACTCCTTTTGAGTCATCAAATATTTAAGACTTTTATGATCGGTAAATATTTTACATTTCTCACAATAAAAATGGTGTCTCCAAATCTTTAATGTGAGCACAATAGCGGCCAACTCTAAATCGTGCGTCGGGTAATTTTTCTTATGTGGCTTTAGCTGTCTTGAAGCATAAGCTATAACCTTGCCTTCTTGCATGACCATCATTCAAGGAGGAGTCGCTATAAATCAAAAATTTCTTACCTGACTTCGGTTGCACTAGCACTAGGGCTTCGGTCAACAAAGCCTAGAATTGCTAGAGACTCTGTTGGCACTTTTCTGTCCATTCTAACTTTACATCTTTTTGCAGCAGTCTTGTCATCGAGGTGGCTATCATAGAGAACCCTTGAACAAACCTTCTATAATATCCTGCCAAACCCAAAAAGCTTCAGACTTCTGTCACATTCTTCTCAGTTTCCATTCAACAATAGCCGAGATTTTGCTTGGGTCAACTCTAATCCCGTCACCTAACACAATGTGACCTAAAAACCCAATCTCCCTAAGACAGAATTCGCTCTTATTGAACTTGGCATACAATTGTTTGTCTCTTAGGGTCTATAATACAGTCCTCAAATGCTTCGCATGTTCACTCTCATCACTCGAGTAAATCAGTATGTCATCGATAAAGACCACCACAAACATATCAAAATAGAGCCGAAAGATGCAGTTTATCAAATCCATAACATCACCGGGGCATTAGTCAAACCAAGGGCATGACGAGGAACTCATAATGCCCATATCTTGTCCGAAATACAGTTTTCGGTACATCTTGCTCTTTTAATCTTAACTGGTAGTATCTTGACCTCAGGTCAATCTTGGAAAATACAGTGGCTCCTTTTAACTGATCAAATAGGTCATTGATCCTTGGCAAAGGATACTTGTACTTCACTGTTACCTTATTAAGCTATCTATAGTCGATGCATAACCTCATCGACCCATCTTTCTTTTTCACAAAGAGCACCAGAGCACCCCACGGGGGAAAGCTTAGTCTCGCAAAGCCCTTGTCGGTTAACTCTTTTAGCTGAACTTTCAACTCCTTTAACTCCGTAGGAACCATCCTATATGGAGCAATCAAGATGTGTGTCGTGCCCGGTATCAACTCAATTCCAAACTCTACTTCCCTTATTGGAGATAATCCTAGTAATTCCTACAGAAACACATCTGTAAACTCACAAACCACTGGTACCAATTCTATCTTCAACTCAGACACTTGAGCATTAAACATAAAAGCGAGATAAGCCTCATATCCTTTCCTCAAATATTTTTTAGCAGTCAAGGACGATACTATGAAGGGTAAATTATCCGACTCATCTAGTTCAACCAAAAAATATTCCTGTCTTCACATTTCAACACAATAATTTTTCTCCCACAGTCTACTACAACACTATGAGAAGTCAACCAATCTATCCTAAGCATTACATCAAATTCATTAAACAGCAATAACATTAAGTTAGCCGGAAAACAATGACCCCTAATTGTCAAAAGATAATTTCTACACACTTGGTTTACTAGCACATGTCTGCCTAAAGGGTTGGATACTTTTACCACAAACTCAGTGGACTCTACTATCATACTCATGCGAGATACTAATCCCATACAAATATAAGAGTGGGTAGACCCTGGGTCAATTAAAGCAACAACAGATATTTCATGATAGAAAAGGTACCTGTGATCATGTCGGGAGACTTTGCATCTTCATGGGCATGAATAGCGTAAGTCCTTACAGGCACTCTGCCCTCGGACCTCACTGCAGTATCTCTTGGCGCACTTCTGTTAGCAGCCCCGATTCTGAGGTTCTTTTGTGGTCTACCCCTTAAACGAGCACTACTTGCCTTCGCTTCTTGATTTTTTTCTCTCTCTTCCATTTTAGGACAATCTCGGATGAAATGTTCTAATGATCCACACTTAAAATAGCCCCTTTCATTTGCCCGGCACTCACCGAAGTGATGCCTACCACATTGTGAACATTCTTGCCTATTTGGCCGAGCACTACCGACGCTTGCGATAGAAGTGGTCTGGGCTCTAAAAGTTGTGTTCTTTCGGTTCTTGTTTCTACTCAAAAACCCCACTGAAGCATTTGATCGTGTAATAAATTCCTTCGATCTATTAGATGAGGACTGATGTGACTTCCCCATCTGTTTCTTCCTTGAATCTTGCGACTTAAAAGCCACTTTCCTCCTCTCTTTTACCAACTCCTCTGCCTTGCCTGCTCTCTCAACAAGCACCACAAATTCCCTTAACTCTAAAATGCCAACAAATACTCGGATATCCTCATTTAGACCATCCTTAAACCTTTTACACATTGTGGCTTCTGTAGACAAGCACTCCCGTGCATACTTACTGAGCTCACAAATTCACATTCATATTCCATCACCGAAATTCGGCCTTGCTTTAGCTCTAGAAATTCCTTCCTCTTTTGATCTATGAACCTTTGGCTAATATACTTTTTTAGAAATTCTTCCTAAAGGAATTCCAAAGTGATCCTCTCTCTCAGTACAATAGACACGAGAGTATTTCAACACTGATAAGCTGAATCTTGTAGGAGTGACACTATACACTTCACGCACTATTTAGGTGTGCACGATAGTTCATCGAATACCCTAATAGTATTCTCCAACCGAAACTCTACCCTCTCTGGGTCATCATCTATACTAGCCCAAAATTCCTCGGCCCCTTGCTTCTAAATCTTATCCACTGAAGGCTTTACCTTCCTAAACATGTCTGCACCTTGCGGAGTTACCGGGGAATATTGAGGAATCGAAGGAGGTGGGGGAGGTGGAGTGTTCGAATTCGCACGAACAAACCCGTGTACCAAGCGTCCATCATTCGGAGATATGCTTCTCTAGCCCCTCCGTCTTGGCCCATAGTCACAGGCTCACTCTCAACTAGCGCAGTCCTTTCGGCGGGAGCCGACACATTACTCTCCACATCATCCGCCGTGGTTCTATTAGGATCCATTTACTATATAAAAATATAATTTATAATTGTTAAAAGTCGTCACACTATCAGTATACAGTTATGGCATGTATAGCTAGACTCGTACTCTCACTAGGTTAGTTATAGAACTGATTAAACCATGCTCTGATACCACAAAATGTAACACCCCATACCCATATCCTACGCTGGGATAGAGTACAAGGTATTACCTAACTTAAACTGGTACTTACGACCAATTTCGAGTCTCCAAGACTTGGACAAATTTAAAACTTTCTCAAGCTTATCAACACGTCCTTAATATGGGCCTACAAGGCCCAAAATACACATCAAAAATAATTCGAAAATAACTCAAGTTCTTTATTCAACTTTCACAAAATGACACTTGACACAGGGACACACACCCGTGTGACCAATTTGACGTGGTCGTGCTGTTGGCCCGTGTGGCTCATATGGCCTAGGCAATATAGGGACACGCTCGTGTCCGACACCCGTATGGAGTTAATTCCAAATGCACACCTATAGGGGTTTTCACATGGCTTGGCACACGCCCGTGTCCCTGGCCTGTGCCCTTCACACGGCCATGACACGCCCGTGTCCTAGCCCGTGTACAAAAACTTGAACATTCTGTTTCTCACGTCAGTATTTCTTAAGGGTCGCACGGCCAAGGCACACGCCCGTGTGCTAGGCCGTGCCCTTTACACAGTTGAGACACACGTTCGTGTCTCTGCCCATGTGTTCACTATCATGCATACTAACTTGCAAAATTTACATACAGGGGACACACGACCAAACAACACGCCCTTAGGGCTGGCTGTGTGTCACACACGACCTAGACACATGCCCGTGTGTCTACCCGTACGAACAATATAAGGCTATTTACCAAGCCTATTTGCCACCATTACTTACACAACCTACACAAAGACAACCAAACCAATACAAGGATAACTTATTTAAACCAATCAGCCATAATAGACAATATTCCAATAATGCATTTTATTCATCTATGAAAATACATCTTTGAATATAAATCAAAATGAATATTTGCCACCATTCTAGGCTTAATACAAAATGAAGGGTTTCCAACCTAAGCTGACACATTTGGCCAGTTCTCAGTGACACAAAAATAGTAAAGTCTAAGCCCTATACATGCCATATTCAAATATATATATCAAACTATACCGAAAGCTTCGATTGATAATGTGATCGGTATCACTGACTTCCATTGGTCCTTGAGCTAGATAGACGACACTATAAGAAAATGGAAAATGAGAGGGAGTAAGCATAAAGCTTAGTAAGTTGCACATAAATAAATATACGACATATCTTTACCATTCATCAACAAGTGTCATAATACACAAGTTGCATAAGCAAAACGTACTCATCAATATTCATTACACCTTATATAGCCTATATTGAGCTCACATTTCATACATACCATATAGGTACCTGTACCACTCACAACACGGTTATACTTTCTTATTTAAATTTAAATCATAACTTTCACTATTGATCCATTTGGAACACTATCTGAAATTTATTAAGCCTCAAACATGGGGTAAGATGCCAATGCCATGTCCCAGACATGGTCTTACACAGGCCCTAGCATATCTGTGCCGATTCCATGTCCTAGGCATGGTCTTACACTGACACGTCTCGTAGCCGATGCATGTCTCAGACATGTCTTACACTGAATTACGTCTCGAGGCTGATGCATGTCCCAGACATATCTTACACTAGCATTCATCTCAATGTCGATGCCATGTCCCAGACACGGTCTTACACTGGCTCTCAAAATGTGGTCGATGGATGTCCCAGACATGTCTTACACTATCTCACAATAGCCCATATGCTATGGCCTGAATATCCAATTTATTTCCTAGGTTCAGCAGGAACTCTACTATCTCTATTATCGTCTTGCTTTCTCAATTCCACAACCAAGTAATTCATGCTCTATTAAGTTCAAGTACAATTCAACACATACATTAATATTGTGGTTGTACTATTTATATACAACTTACCCCAAATTACAAAATGTGGCGACTAGTCGATTTAACCAGTTTGCTTGGCTTTCCCCCGGTCTAGGTTCAAATTTAGTATTTCTTGGTCTATAATACCAAAATGCACTTATTTAGTCACTAAATAAAATTAAGTAATCAAAAATTAATATCTTTGTAAAATGACCATTTTGCCCCTAGACTTTGACAAAATGATCATTTTTCCCTTAGGCCCGAAAATTGATTTTTATCAAATTTCTTCACATCATAAGCCTAGCCGAACCCTTTTTACTCGTTTAGCAACTCCAAATTCCCACTATTTCACATACTTAATATATATTTTACAACTCATGCAATATAGTCCTTTTTAATGTTTTCATGTTAACACTTTTCAAAAAAACTATTCATAATACACCCAACACTTATTTTCTTCCTTAAAAACTCAACAAATTACAAACCCTTTCATGGAAAAACCCTACACTATTAATCATTTTACAAAATAGTACCTCATTTAAAAGCTTATGCTTCAAGAGTACAAAAATATTCAACAAAAGGTTGGAAAATCACTTACTTGTGAAGGCTTGATAAACCGTAATTTATACATATTGTTACCCCATGTTTAATGCATTTAATGGATGATTTTCCCTTGGAATTGGTGAATCCGATGCTCCTAATGCTTTAATTCCATATTTTACACTTAGGATAGCATAGGAGAGCGAAAGGAACGAGAAACGGGCCAAAAACGGGGAAAATGGGCCAAAGTACGAAATAAACACGGCTTGGACCTCATCACACCGACAGACCACATGACCGTGTCAATTTTGCAGGCTCGAGCACAGCCTGAAGTAATCAAACATGGGCTTGTACCACGGGCGTGTCTTTGCCGAGCCCAAGTTGAGTCCAATCCAGAAAAGGTTAATTTTGAGGGCTTTTAGGCATTCCAAAGCCTATAAATACACCCTAAGGAAGGAAGAAAAAGAGACGGAGAATAGGGGGTAAGGAATTACTCCAAGAAACCCGATTGATTCATCTCAGAAGCCGAATTCATCATTAAGACTGAAGATCTCTCCTCAATTTCCCCTTCAGGAGTTTTGGGTTTTCTTTATGTTTTGTATTCTTTATTATTCTAAGATGTTTTCTTATTTAGTATGAACTAAAACCCCTAAATACCTAAGGGGAATGAAACCTAAGACGAATCTTGTTATTATTTTCTGAATCGTATGATAAATATTTAACTTGTTCTTAATTATGTGTTCTTAATTCTTATGTTGATATCTCAGGATACTGATTCAAGACAAGCTCTTATTCAGAGGAGGAATGACCCTGTCTAAGTGTAACGCCCCGTACCCGAGACCGTCATCGGAGTCGAACACGAGGTGTTAACAGACTTAATTCATTACTTAAACAGCTCAAACAATTTATCTTTAAAATTTCCAGTCAAGCTAGCAATATGCATCACAGTCGCTTAAAAATTCATATCTTGAGTTCTGAAACTCAAAATCCAATTCCCAAAATTTTCCCTAAAACTAGACTCATATATCTATTTACTAAGTTTTTTTAAGAATTTTTGGTCAAGCCAATTAGTACAGTTTATTAGTTAAAGTCTCCCATGTTTCAGGGTTCGACTGCTCTGACCTCAGTATATTACAAATCAGATATCTCTCTGTACAAATTACAATGACTATGAAGTTTGTTTATCTTAAAACTAGACTCAATAAGGAATCTGTACATATAAAGCATGACTTATAATTATTGTTTTACAATTTATGATGAATTTTTAAAGTCAGAACAGGGGATCCAGAAATCACTCTGGCCCTGTTTAACAAAAATTTAAATATATCATAAAATATAATTTATATACCTATTTTGTTCAATCCATATGAAAATAGACTCATTAAGCTTCAATTTAATAACTTACTCATCATTTAATTCCATTTAAAGTATTTTTAGTGATTTTTAAAATTTACATCACTGCTGCTGTCAGATTCTATTTTATGGCAAATTTCACTTTACTAAGGATTTTCATGGACTAAATAGCATTTTAAACATACATAACATCAAATATGACTTAGATTGGCCATTCCAATGGCTAATCATTTACAAAACCTTTTCTTACCAAACCGTAGCCATATCATAAGATCAATTACACAAAGTGAGTGTTTTGCCATACATGTCACATTCAAAATACACAAGCCATTTTACCAATTTAAGCCTTCGGATAGTGTGAACGAGTCTTCGACCTATCCCGATTCTCAAGCCGGCTTGTCAAAACTACAATGAAAAAAAAGGAGGGAGTAAGCAAAAATGCTTAGTAAGTTCAATGCAAATATCAAGTAACATAATCACACAATCTCACATAAAACATCATTTACATAAACAACAACAAGACATTCATGTTTCATTTACATTTAATAGCTTTCTACGATTTCATCATACCAAGTTTTCAACCCTAGGGTTTAAGCACATACCTGTCAAATTTTCTCATTTACCACACTTACCAACATGTCACCTTCACTTTAGGCCTTCTCCTTATTCACTTAAGATTCACCCGTTGAACACATCGAAATATAATTCGAATACACAGATTTCATGAACGTAAGTGTCATACCCATGACTAGACAAACTCAATAGCTCATGGAACTTATGTAGCCAAGCTACCATGTAACCCGCCCATAAGTGAACTCGGACTCAACTCAACGAGCTCGGGCGTTCAAATCCATAAGTGAACTCGGACTCAACTTAACGAGCTCAGATGCCTAGTTACATCTCACGAACTCAGACTCAACTCAACGAGTTTGGAACTCAACCATCCTAGTGACATGTCACTTGTATTCTAATATATTCCAAAGGTTCAAACGGTCGTTTTCCTCGATCACACATCTTTGCCGTCTTCCACGGAATATCGAAATTGATAGTTCGGTGATAGTTTATACTCATCAAGTAATTCACATAGTTACATATTATTCAACAACAACCACAAAGCATAATATTTCATAATAATAATCATCATATCATATAAATATCATTAAGTTACTTAAAATGACAATTATGTTACTACATTTACACATGAACTTACCTCGGTACAAAATTATTAGCAATCGAGCCTATTCTTCGTAAACTTTGTTTTTCCCTCGATTGCGACTTAAATCTCGTTTCTCTTGATCTATAATGCCAAATTAATCTTATTTAACACATACATTCATCAAAACAGCATTTAATACGAACTTTGGAAAAATTACATTTTTTCCCCTAAACTTTTGCAGAATTACACTTTTTCCCCTAGGCTCGGGAATTAAACTTCATCCCTTATTCTTATGTTTTATGACATGCTGATCATTTTTCCCTTCTATGGCAACATCAAATTCACACTCTAACATGTACTTATGACTATTAGGTATTTTTACCGATTAAGCCCTTTTACTCGTTTTCGCTTAAAATCGAGTAGTACAAGTTGTCTAACATAATTTAAAACCTCGGATTCTATCATAAAACACCAAAATACACAAATTTCACCTATGGGTATTTTTCCAAATATGAACCCTAGGATGAATTATTGCTAGCATAAGCTTAATCGAGCTACCGGGATTCGAAAAACGTAAAGAACATTAAAAACGGGGCTTGGAATCACTTACTATGGAGCTTGGAAGCTTGAAACAAACCCGAAGTATGGAGAACCCTTGAAATTTCGGCCTAATTAAGAAGATGGACAAAAATTGGCTTTTAATTTTGTTTTTAATTCATTTTAATGACTAAATGACCAAAATGCCCTTACTACTAAACTTTCCAAAAATTTCATCCATGTCCAATTTTTGTCCATAGACTTAGAAATTGGTCAAATTACTATTTAAGACCTCCTCATTAATATTCCAAAACAATTTCATACTAAAAACTCCTACAATGCAAGTTTTACAAATTATTCGATTTAGTCCCTAATTTCAATTTAAGCAGTTTAGGCATAGGATTTCATCATGAAATTTTCACACAATCATGAAATCATATCATAAACATCAAAATAATTATAAAATAATTATTTCTATCTCAAATTTGTGGTCACAAAACCACTATTCCGATTAGGCCCTAATTCGGGATATTACACTAAGAGTACATTTTTCATAATTAAGTAGAGTTGATTGCGCGCCTTGACATAGGGTGACAAGATTTTTTCAGATTAGGGTGAAACCTAATAAGGGGATCCATAGATCAAGTTAATGCAACCCTAGAGTGTTAATTAGAGAAAAGTCTCGGTTATTCAATCTAGGGATTAGACATTATTAGTCTTGAATAGGGATAATAACATAACTTAGGGATCTCTACGGAACAAGTTAAATGAATAAATCGTCCGATTCGGAGCCAGAATAACAAGTACAGTCTAGGTGGATTTTTCCTTAGGTATTGTCTTCATTCAATCGATTTTCCCAAAAGCAATTCCCCAATTCCATTCTCTGTGTGTTCTTAATTTAGATAATTAGTTAGTTAAAACAAAAACCTCTTTATTCTTAGGCTAGATAATAAAAAGATAGTCATTACTAGTACTTTTAGTTCCTTTGGGTTCGACAATCCGGTCTTGTTAAAGCTATACTACTGTTCGATAGGTACACTTGATTACATCGCAATAATAGTTAGTTCAAGAACGAGTAATTATAAATATTTAAAACCTATCACGAAATCACGCGATCAAGTTTTTAACTCCATTGCCGGGGAACTAAGATATTAGGAACGCTCAATTTTTATTACTTTAGCCATTTATTTTTCTTGAAATTTAATTTAATTTTATTATTATTACTTATTAATCTACTTTTTCCCTCTCTTGGCAGGGTTTTATAGTTTATGTCTAGAAGAAACCCGTCAGGACCATTACTTTTTGACGAAGAAATCGGTCGTACAGTTCACAAAAATCAAAGAGAAATAAGGTAAAGCTTAAGATACACAGAGAACGAGCAAGAAGATGATACTCAACCCCCAACCGAAGAGATGGCTGAAAACCAAGGCAATCAGCTACCTCCTGCAATTGCGGAAATCAAAATCTTGCTCCACGCACTATGTATGATTATGCTAAACCTTCTTTAACAGGAACTGAATCGAGCATAGTTAGACCTGTTGTAGTTGCAAATACTTTTGAATTAAAACCTAACACTATTCAAATGATACAGCAATTTGTTCAGTTTGATGGTTTGCAGGATGAGGATCCCAACGCTTATTTAGCCAACTTCTTAGAACTATGCGATACATTTAAAATTAATGGTGTTTCTGATGATGCCATTCGTCTTTGGTTATTCCCTTTTTCATTAAGGAACAAAACTAAATAGTGGTTGAACTCGTTACCACGAGAGTCAATTACTACTTGGGGACAAATGACAGAAAAATTTTTACTAAAATATTTTCTGCGGGGTAAAACGGCTAAATTACGTAATGATATCTCTTCTTTTGTGCAGATGGATTTAGAAACACTCTACGATGCATGGGAGAGATACAAGGACCTTTTGAGAAGGTGCCCTCACCATGGGTTACCACTTTTGCTCCAAGTACAAACATTCCACAATGGTCTGATTCCTTCGACTCGACAAATGGTTGATGCAGCTACTGGCGGAACCACCAATAATAAAAGACCTGAAGATGCCTATGTGTTTATTGAGGAGATGTCACTGAATAACTATCAGTGGCAAGTCATGAGGACAAAGCCAATGAAAACAACCGGCATTTATAACGTCGATTCGGTCACCATGCTCTCTAATCAGGTAGAACTCTTAAATAAAAAGATCGATGGTTTTCTTAGTTCTTCGCAAGTTCACCCAATAATGCAGTGCGAAGCAAGTGGAGGTGGAACAAGCCATTCAGAATACCAACTAATAAACCGTAAATTATACATATTTTTACCACATGTTTAAAGCATTTTATAGATAATTTCTCATTAGAATTGGTGAATTCGATACTCCTAATGCTTTAATTTCATGTTTTGTACTCAGGAGAGCACCAAGAGTCAAAAGGAGCCAAAAACAAGCCAAAAAAGGGAAAAAACGGACCAAATCGAGAAGATGACACGGCCTAAGCCTTGCCACACGGGCATCTCACACGCCCTGTAATGCCCCATACCCGAGACTGTCGTCGGAGTCGAACACGAGGTGTTAACATACTTAATTCATTACTTAAACAGCTCAAACAATTTATTTTTAAAATTTTCAGTCAAGTTAGCAATCTGCGTCACAGTCGCTTAAAAATTCATATCTCGAGTTCCAAAACTAAAAATCCAATTCCGTAAATTTTCCCTAAAACTAGACTCATATATATATTTAATAATATTTTTCTAGAATTTTTTGTCTAGCAAATTAGTACAGTTTATTAGTTAATATATCCCCTGTTTTAGGGTTCAGCTGCTCTGACCTCTATGTATTACGAATTAGATATCTCTCTGTACAGATTTTCAATGACTATGAAGTTTCTTTCTATTAAAACTATACTCAATAAGGAATCTGTACATATAAACAATGACTTTTAATTATATTTTTACAATTTATGATAAATTTTTAAATTCAGAACAGGGGATCCAGAAATCACTCTGGGCCTATTTCACAAAAATTCAAATATCTCATAAAATGTAATTCATATACGTGTTTTGTTCCATCCATATGAAAATAGACTCATAATTCTTCAATTCCATATTTTATTCATCATCTAATTGTATCTCTACTATTTTTAATGATTTTTCAAACTCACATCACTGTTCCTGTCTGAATCTATTTTATGGTAAATTTTACCTATTTCATGGTTTCCATGGATTAGCTAGCAATTTAGCATACATAACACCAAATATGATCATGATTAGCCATTCCAATGGCTAATCATTACCAAGCATTTCCATACCACTCAATAACCATATCATAAGACCATATATACAAAATGATTATAATGCTATACATGCCATACTCAAAATATACAAGTCATTATGCCAAGATGGTATACGGATAGTGTGAGTGTGCCTCCGACCGTTCCTGATTTCCGAGCTGGCTTGTCAACACTACAAGGAATGAAAAGGAGGGAGTAAGCATAAATGCTTAGTAAGCTCACATGCAAATAGCAAGTAACACAACTATATACGCAAACATAAAACATCATTTGCATAATCATCACCGAGACATTCATATCACATTTTCATTTATCATCTTACCATATTATTGTTATATCAATTTTTCAACCCGAGGGTTAAGTACATACCTGTTCAAAATATCCATTTCACAACACTCACCAATACGTCCCTTTCATCTCTAGTATTCCTCCATTTGAGTAGAACTTTACCCATTGAACACATTGGAATATAATTCGGATACATGGAAAGTTTGCACATAAGTGCCACATATGTAGCCAAGCTACCATGTAACCCACCCATAAGCGAACTCGGACTCAACTCAACGAGCTCGGGCGTTCGCATCCACAAGTGAACTCGGACTCAACTCAACGAGCTCGGATGCCTAGTTACATCTCTCGAACTTAGACTCAACTCAACGAGTTTGGACATTCGCATCCATAAGTGAACTCAGACTCAACTCAACGAGCTCGGATGGCTAGTTACATCTCTTGAACTCGGACTGAACTCAACGAGTTCGGACATTCGCATCCATAAGTGAACTCGGACTCAACTCTACGAGTTCGGATGCCCAAATATCCTAGTGACATGTCACTTGTATCCTAATCCATTCCTAAGGTTCAAAGGGACCTTTTTCCCAATCATGTGTCTCAACCATCTTCTACGGAATGCCGATACCGATACTCGGTAGTATTTCACATTTTCCAAGTATATCACACAATTTGACATATTATCAAACAATTATCACGAGTATAATATTTCATAATAATTATCATATCATTTAAATAACATAAAAAAATTTAAAATAATAACTATATTACCAACATTTACATATGAACTTACCTCGTATGCGAAAATGGCTATTTTTACCATTTCGTCCAACAACTTGGTAATTTTCCATTTTAGCCCGAATTTCAGTTTTCCTTGCTCTATCATTTAAAATATAGTCTAATTAGGACTCACATTATTCAAATTGACCCAAAATCATATTTTGGCAAAATTATAGTTTTGCCCCTAAACTTTTGCATATTTACACTTTTTCCCCAAAGCTCGTAAATTAAACTTCAGCCTATTTTCTCATGTTTTATGACATGCTGATCATTTTTCCCTTCTATGGAAACATCAAATTCTCACTCTAACATGTACTTATGACTATTAGGTATTTTTACCGATTAAGCCCTTTTGCTCGTTTTCACTTAAAACTGAGTACTACAAGTTGTCTAACATAATTTAAAACCTCATATTCTATCATAAAACACCAAAATACACAAATTTCACCTATGGGTATTTTTCCAAATATGAACCCTAGGTTGAATTATTGCTAGCATAAGCTTAATCGAGCTATCGGGACTCCAAAAACGTAAAAATCATTAACAACGAGGCTAGAACGGACTTACAATCGAGCTTGGAAGCTTGAAAAACCGTAGCCATGGTTTCTCCTTTCTATATTCGGCCATGGGTTGAAGATGAGCAAAATTGGCTTTTAATTTTTATTTTAATTCATTTTACCCCTAAATGACCAAAATGCCCTTACTACTAAACTTTTCAAAAATTCCATCCATGTCCAATTTTTGTCCATAGACTTATAAATTGGTAAAATTGCTATTTAAGACCTCCTAATTAATATTTCAAAACAATTTCATACTAGAAACTTCTAGAATGCAAGTTTTACAAATTATTCGATTTAGTCCCTAATTTCAATTTAAGCACTTTATGCATAAAATTTCTTCACGAAATTTTCACACAATCATGTAATCATATCATAGACCTCAAAATAATCATAAAATAATTATTTCTATCTCAGATTTTGTGGTCAAGAAACCGCTATTCCGACTAGGCCCAAAATCAGGATATTACACGCCCGTGTCTTTCGAGGGTGTCAACCAAGCCTTTCACGATTCACATAGCCTGGCCATTGACCCACACAGTCGTGTGCAATTTAATGGATCGAACATGGTTTGGCAATCACGTCACATGGTCATGTCACACGAGCGTGTCCCTACCGAGCCCAAGTTAATTCCAATTCAGAAAAGACCACTTTTGAGTGTTTCTAGGCATTCCAAAGCCTATAAATATGCACTAGAGGAGGAGGAAAAGAGGAGACGGAGAAGGGGGTAAGGAATTACCCCAAGGAAGCCGATTGATCCATCTCAAAAGCCGAATTCATCATCAAGACAAAAGATCTCTCCTCAATTCCCCTTCAGGAGTTTTGGGTTTTCTTTATGTTTTGTATTCTTTATTCTTCTGAGATGTTTCCCTATTTAGTTATGAACTAAATGCCTAAATACCTAAGGGGAATGAAACCTAAGACGAATCTTGTTATTATTTTTTGAATCGTATGATAAATATTTAACTTGTTCTTAATTCTTGTTTGATATTTGAGGATACTGATTCAAGATATGCTCTTATCCAGAGGAGGAATAGACCCTGTCTAAGAGTACTTTTGTCATAATTAAGCGGAGTTGATTACGCGCCTAGAAATAGTGTGACAAGATTTTGTCGGATTAGGGTGAAACCTAATAGGGGGATCCATAGATGAGTTAATGCAACCCTAGAGTGTTAATTAGAGAAAAGTCTCGGTTATTCAGTCTAGGGATTAGACGTTAATAGTCTTGAATAGGGATAACAACATAACTTAGGGATCTTTATGGAACAAGTTAAATGAATACATCGTGCGGTTCGGAGCCAGAATAACAAGTAAAGTCTAGGTGGATTTTTCCTTAGGTATTGTCTCAAGTCAATCGATTTTCCCAAAAGCAATTCCCCAATTCTTTTTTCTGTGTATTCTTAGTTTAGTTAATAAACAACCCGTCCTTATTTCTAGGTTAGATAATAAAAAGATAGTTATTACTAGTACTTTTGGTTCCCTTGGGTACGATATCCCGGTCTTGCCATTACTATACTATTGTTCGATAGGTGCGCTTGCCTTTTAGTCGTGGTAATAGTTAGTCTAGGTTTGATCTTCATTATAAATATTTATTACACGTTACGAATTACGCGGTCAAGTTTTTGGCGCCGTTGCCGGGGAACTGAAATATTAGGAACGCTAAATTTTTATTACTTTAGCCATTTATTTTTCTTACAATTTAATTTAATTTTATTATTATTATATATTAATTTACTTTTTCTTTCTCTTGGCAGGTTTTTATAGTTTATGACTAGATGAAACCCATCGGACCATTACTTTTTGACGAAGAAATCAATCGTACAGTTCGTAGAAATCAAAGAGAGATAAGGTGCAACTTACGATACACGGAGAACGAGCAAGAAGACGATACTCAACCCCCAACCAAAGAGATGGCTGAAAACCAAGGCAATCAGCTACCTCCTGCAATTGTGGCTAATCAAAATCCTACTCCACGTACTATGTATGACTATGTTAAACCTTCTTTAACAGGAACTGAATCTAGTATAATTAGACTTGTTATTGCTGCAAATAATTTCAAACTGAAACCTAACACAATTCAGATGATACAGGAGTTTGTTCAGTTTGATGGTTTGCAGGATGAGGATCCCAACACTCACTTGGCAAATTTTCTGGAGTTTTGCGACACTTTCAAAATTAATAGCGTTTCTGATGATGCCATTTTCCTTCGGTTGTTCCCTTTCTTACTAAGAAACAAAGCTAAACTGTGGTTGAACTCGTTACCACGAGGGTCAATTACTACTTGGGAGTAAACGACCAAAAAAGTTCTACTCAAATATTTTCCGCCGGCTAAAATGGCTAAGTTACGTAACGATATTTCTTCTTTTGTGCAGATGGACTGAGAAACAGTTTATGATGCATGGGAGAGATACAAGGTCTATTGCGAAGGTGCCCACACCATGGGTTACCTCTATGGCTGCAAGTTCAAACATTTTACAATGGTGTGAATCCCTCAACAAGATAGATGATTGATGCAGCTGCTGGCGGAACCATCAACAATAAAACACTGGAAGATGCCTATGAGTTTATAGAGGAAATGTCACTGAATAATTATCAGTGGCAAGTTATTAGGACAAAGCCAACGAAAACAGTTGGCGTTTATAACATCGATTCAGTCACCTTAATCAGATAGAACTTCTCAATAAAAAGATTGATGGTTTTCTTAGTTCTACGCGGGTACATCCACTAATGAGGTGTGACTCAAGTATAGGAGGTGTGCATACAGAATATCAATCCTTCAATCCTACAACCTAAGAGGAACAAGTCAACTATATGGGTAACAATAACTTTAGATCTCAAAACAACCCATACAGTAATACCTATAATGCAGGTTGGAGGAACCACCCAAATTTCTCCTGCGGTGGTCAAGGGAATCAAAAGCCACAAAATCCTCAGGGTTTTAACAACAACCCTACCAACAGGAAATGAAGCCAAATCTTGAAGAGATGCTCTCAAAGTTCATATCAGTGTCAGAAACTCGTTTCCAAAATACCGAGACAACACTTAAAAATCAACAAGCATCGATCCAAGGACTCAAAACTCAGATAGGCCAGCTTTCCAAACTGATCTCCGAATGACCACAAGGCATTTGCCAAGAAATACCGAACCTAACCCAAGGGAACAACTCAACGCAACTAATACTCAAGATGACGAAGGAGTCGTTAAGCCTGAACTAAAACCGAGGCAAGAAACTGTGGTAAGCAAAGGGAGAGATGAGGTAGGTCAAAATACAAACAAACCAGTGACTGTCGAATATAAACCTCGTGTGCCATACCCTAATGCGATAAGAAAAGACCACTCAGATGAACAATTTGATAAATTCCTTAAACTTTTGAAAAAATTACATATTAACTTACCATTTATTAAAGCTTTGTCGCAGATGCCAAATGCAATGAAATTTTTAAAAGAGCTTTTAGTAAATAACCGGAAGTCGGACAAAGCGTCGCATGTGGAGCTAAATGCAGTCTGCTCAGCTATTCTACAGAAAAAGCTACCCCACAAATTGAAAGATCCAAGGAGTTTTACAATTCCTTGTTTAATTGGTAGTTTAGATATAAGTCATGCATTAGCTGATTTAGGGGCTAGTATTAACGTCATGCCTTACAAAATGTTTAAGCAACTAGGTCTTTGGAAACCTAAAAAAACTAGGATGGGCATTCAATTGGTAGATAAAACTATAAGATTCCCTAGGGGTATTATTGAAGATCAAGTCGTGAAAATAGATAACTTCATATTTCCCGTTGATTTCGCTGTTCTAGACATAGAGGAGGATAATAACACCCCTTTGATTTTAGGAAGGCCCTTTTTAGCAACTGCTAAAACAATTATTGATGTTGGCACAAGTGAGCTTACACTTCGTGTGGGAGATGAAACGATCACCCTTCAAGCTCGTAATTTTAGCATCACATCAAACATTGAAGGTAATAGTCCACACCAATATACTAAAACTAACAATATGACTTTGTAGAAATTAAGCTTCAAATAAGTTCGTGAACCATGTTCCAGAAATGATAGAGGACACATTCATGAAGAACGAAGGCTACGGATAGAGGAGCTAGACGAATGGCGAGTACACAAACTGAGAACACATGATAAATCAAAACTACGTCACAACAAGGTCGATACCTCTCCAAATCAACTTAAGGTTGGCAATAAAGTCTTACTAGATGCCGCAGATCCCCACATTGTCACTACCACACCGAATGAGGAAATCCCTCTTACGGTACTCAGTATTTTTCCATTCGGTACGATGGAGGTGAGTCACCCCAAGTTCGGTACTTTTAAGGTAAACAACACTCGTTTAAAACCTTATTTTGATGAGATTGATAGAAGGAATGAGGAGTACGAACTCCTCGAACCACCCTGACCATTCACTAGAGAGGTAAGTTGAGCTTAGACTATAAATAAGCGCTTCCTGGGAGGCAACCCGAGCACTAACATATTTTGATTTCTTTATTTTTAATTTCTAGCAATTTAAATCACTAACTTTATCTTTGAATTGCAAAGTTTTTCAGCATACACGGCCAGGCACACGGGCATGCCTAAGGCAAGGGCTGTTAGCGGAAGAGACACGGTAGTGCGATACATGTAGTGTGGAAGGTGACATGATTCCCCCAAAACACGGGATGCAATAAAACCCCACGGGCGTGCGACATGGCCATGGGCGAAATTGATAGGCGAATACGGGTGTGGTATCCTAACACATGGGCGTAGGAGAAACGAACCACGCCAGACACGGCCGTGCGACATGATCACGTAGCGACACGGCTTATACACATGGGCGAGCAAGAAGACCGTGGGCGACATCTTAATTCGTGACAAACACGACTGAGCCACGACACACACAGGCATGTGCTCCGGCCGTGCCACTTGAAAAATTAGAATAATTATCTTATTTTATTTTTCTTTTATTAAGTTTTTAAGATTCATTTGTTTTTATGATTCATTTTTTTCCTTGTAAAAATGGCTTACCTTCAGAGTCAAGCTTGCCATCCAGAGTTACCTCCAATACTCGATCTTGTCAATCCAAGAATATCATTCGTTCTTAATATAGGAAGTTTCACTTCTCTCCCTATCTTATTTTTATACTCTAAAATATATCTTTGTACATTGAGGGCAATGTGCATCTTAAGTGTAGGGGATAATTATTTCATTATCAGAAAAAATCCTTGAATAATCACCTTGTTCTCATGAAAAACTCTCATATCATATTTAGGATAAATTTTAATTGATTTATGATTTTGATTGATATATCTTGAATTAAAACATAAGGATTTATGCATTGATTATTTAAACTTTAAGACATTAGAGAATCAAGCATGATAAGTTGATTTTTAAGAAATTAAAATTATAGATTGTTTCCCCAAGTCTAGCTATTACTTTGAATTAGAATTCACGAGTCTAAACATCAAAAAGCCATAATTTTTTTTGTGAGATTTTTGAGCCTTTTGAGCATCTATTCATACTTTCATGCTCACTTTTATTATTGCTTTGAGTGCGTCAGTATTGAACTGTTATTCTAGAACTTGCTTGATTATGCATGTCGAGACCACACTATTTGATTTGATATATCAAAATGATTAAGGCACTTAGGATTAACCCACTCATGCCATGAAAAGCCTACCTCCACGATTAACCCCTAGTAAACGCCCTTGAGCCCAACAAACCAATTCTTGTATTACCCTTAATATTAACCTTTAACCCATTATTATTGAAATCCCCTAAATTAATCCCTATTTTTTGTCGAGATTTGAGTTGCATGGATTGCGTAACTATGTTTTGTCTTGATATTTAGTCTATATTGTTTAACTTGTTCTTAAAAAAAAAAAACTATGTATACATATCTGTAATTTCATATTCTGAGAAAAGCTCTGTTGTACGCAAGTGAAGATTAACTATTTTTTGTAGTTAAGGCAACTGTTCAAGTCAATCTCAATTTTAACCCTTTCTTTCAGCTTGTGACCACACCCCCTAACCAAGCTTCATTACAACCTTTTAAAAGACCTTTTGATTGATGTATCATCTTAAATTATAGTGGTGGAGATTTGATTTTCATGCAAGCCTATGGTAATGACTTTTCATTATTGAATATTGAGTGCTACATACTTAAACACCACGAGTAATTTGAGTGAATCTTTAGTGAGGATGTGAAACTCTACGATATTCCGAATCAAAGGTAATTACTTAGATGAGGAGAGACACCTATGTTTGCATGATTAAATACTCAACTTGGAATGTTTGAAACTTTTATGTTCTTTTAGTTGGATTCTCAATGTATGATTACCTATGAATTATTTTGAGATATTATCGATAAGAATTATAAGTTAAGGAGAATTTATTTTGATTATAAGTTGAGGATTTTTCTTGAGGATAAGCAAATGCTTAAGTGTAGGGGTATTTGATAAACCGTAATTTATACATATTTTTACCCCATGTTTAAAGCATTTTATAGATGATTTCTCATTAGAATTGGTGAATTCGATACTCCTAATGGTTTAATTCCATGTTTTGTACTTAGGAGAGCACCAAGAGTCAAAAGGACCCAAAAAAGGGACAAAACGGACCAAATCAAGAAGATGACACGGCCTAAGCCTTGCCACACGGGCATCTCACACGCCCGTGTCTTTTGAGGGTGTCAACCAAGCCTTTCACGATTCACACGACCGTGTGCAATTTAAAAGATCGAACACGGTCTGGCAATCACGTCACACGGCCGTGTCACACGGGTGTGTCCCTGCCGAGCCCAAGTTAAGTCCAATTTGAAAAAGGCCACTTTTGAGGGTTTTTAGGCATTACAAAGCCTATAAATACGCACTAGAGGAGGTGAAAAAGGGGAGACGGAGAAGGGGGTAAGGAATTACCCCAAGGAAGCCGATTGATCCATCTCAGAAGCCGGATTCATCATCAAGACAGAAGATCTCTCCTCAATTTCCCTTCAGGAGTTTTTGGTTTTCTTTATGTTTTGTATTCTTTATTCTTCTGAGATGTTTTCCTATTTAGTTATGAACTAAACCCCTAAATACCTAAGGGGAATGAAACCTAAGACGAATCTTGTTATTATTTTCTGAATCGTATGATAAATATTTAACTTGTTCTTAATTATGTGTTCTTAATTCTTGTTTTGATATCTCAGGATACTAATTCAAGATATGCTCTTATTCAGAGGAAAATTAGACCCTGTCTAAGAGTACTTTTGTCATAATTAAGCGGAGTTGATTGCGCGCCTAGAAATAGGGTGACAAGATTTTGCTGGATTAAGGTGAAACCTAATAGAGGGATCCATAGATCGAGTTAATGCAACCCTGGAGTGTTAATTAGAGAAAAGTCTCAGTTATTCAATCTAGGGATTAGACTTTATTAGTCTTGAATAGGGATAATAACATAACTTAGGGATCTCTACAGAACAAGTTGAATGAATACATCGTACGGTTCGGAGCCAGAATAACAAGTAAAGTCTAGGTGGATTTTTCCTTAGGTATTGTCTCAAGTCAATAAATTTTCCCAAAAGCAATTCCCCAATTCTTTTCTCTGTGCGTTCTTAGTTTAGTTAATAAACAACCCCTCTTTATTTCTAGGTTAGATAATAAAAAGATAGTTATTACTAGTACTTTTGGTTCCCTTGGGTATGATATCCCGGTCTTGCCATTACTATACTATTGTTCGTTAGGTGCGCTTGCCTTTTCATCGTGATAATAGTTAGTCTAGGTTTGATCTTCATTATAAATATTTATTACTTGTTACGAATCACGCGATCACCAACCTTATGGCCATAGCATGGAGAACGAGCAACTAAACTACATGGGTAATAATCCTCGACCTCAAAACAATCCATTTAGTAACACTTACAATACAGGTTGGAGGAACCATCCCAATTTTTTGTGGGGAGGCCAAGGAAATAAAAGACCACAACATCCTTTGGGTTGTCAGCAACCACCCTACCAACAGGAAAATAAGCCGAACCTTGAAGAGAAGCTCTCAAAGTTTATATCAGTGTCAGAAACTCGTTTCCAGAACACCGAGACAATAGTTAAAAATCAACAAGCGTCGATCCAAGGGCTCGAAACTCAGATAGGCCAGCTTTCCAAACTAATTTCCGAATGACCACAAGGTAGCTTGCCAATACTGAACCCAACCCAAGGGAACAGCTCAACGCAATTAATATTCAAGATGAAGAAGGAGTTGTTGAGCCTGAACCAGAACCGAGGCAAGAAACTATGGCAAGCGAAGGTCAAGGTTAGGTAGATAACAATAAAAACAAAATGGTGAATGTCGAATATAAACCTCGTGTGCCATACCCCAACACGACAAGGAAAGATTGCTCAGATGAACAATTTGGTAAATTCCTTAAACTCTAAAAAAAATAACATATTAACTTACAGTTTATTGAAGCCCTATCGTAGATGCCAAACGCAGTGAAATTTTTAAAAGAGCTTTTAGCAAATAAATGAAAGTTAGACGAGGCGTCGCATGTGGAGCTAAACACAGTGTGCTCAACTATTCTGAAAAATAAGCTATCTAACAAACTAAAAGATCCAGTGAGTTTTACAATTCATTGCTTAATTGGTAGTTTAGATGTTAATAATGCATTAGCTGATTTAGGGGCTAGTATCAACGTCATGCCTTATAAAATGTTTAAGCAACTAGGTCTCGAGAAACCCAAATAGACTAGGATCAACATTCAACTAGCAGATAAAACTATAAGATTTCCTAGGGGTATTATTGAAGATGTGCTAGTCAAAATGGATAAATTTATATTTCTCGTTGACTTTATTGTTTTAGACATAGAGGAGGATAGCAACACTCCTTTAATTCTGGGAAGGCCCTTTCTAGCAACTGCTAAAACAATTATTGATGTTGGCACAGGTGAGCTCACGCTTCGCGTAGGAGATGAAACACTCACCCTTCAAGCTCGCAATTCTGACAACACATCAGAAATTAAAGGTGATCGTCTAAACCATTCTATTAAAACTGACTACATGATACAACCCACTTTACAGGAGATAAGTCTGAAGGAAGTACATGAGCCACTCTCAAACAATAGTAAAGGATCTATTCATAAAGAACGAAGGCTGCAAATAGAGGAGCTAGATAATGGTGAACACATAAACCGAGAACACACGATAAATCGAAACTACGCCAAGACGAGCTTGATACCTCTCCAAATCAACTTAAAGTTGGAGATAAAGTCTTATTAGATGCCACAGATCCCCACATTGTCACTACCATACTGAATGAAGAAATCCCTCTTACAGTACTCAGCATTTCCATTCGGTACAGTGGAGGTGAGTCATCCCAAGTTCGGCACTTTTAAGGTAAACAACACCCGTTTAAAACCTTATTTTAAGATTGATAGTAGGAATGAGGAATATAAACTCCTCGAACCACTATGATCATTCAACAGAGAAGTAAGTCGAGCTTAGACTATAAATAAGCGCTTCTCGAGAGGCAACCCAAGCACTAACTGTATTAAATTCTTTAAAAATTTAGTCTTCAACATCTAATTTACTAACGGAGCTTTGAACACAGGTTTTCCACAGAGACACCACCAAGCACACGGGCGTGTTTATGGCTGTGTGAAAATAGGGAAAGGATTTCCCCAAACACGTGCTACGATAAACTGCCACGGTCATGCGACATGGCCGTGGTCGAGCCTGCCAAAACAACACGGGTGTGCGACACGCCCATGTAGAAGACCCGTGGTTGAAACTGAGAAACTAGCACGCCCATGTCTCACACCTGTGGTCGAACCTTTTAGATTGACACGGGCGTAGGGATTTCCAACACGGGCGTGGGAGAAGCGAATGAAACTAGACACGGTCGTGCGACATGGCAGTGTGGTCTCACACGCCCGAGGTACACGGGCGTGTACTAAATGTTAGACGCGCCCAAATTCGAAATTCGTGAATCACACGGGCTGAAATTGGGGAACACGGGTGTGTGCTCTGGCCATGTGTGTGACACCCCTAATGTGACCCTAGTCGGAGAGTGGTTTCGGGACCACGAAACCGAGTCACAAGAATAATTAAGTGTTATATTCCGTGCTTATTGTATGTGGAATTGGTATGCGTAAATATTTCGTGTCTCGATTTTTATTAATTAGGTGCTAATTTATAAGAAAGGACCCATGTGCTAGGACTTGAAAATGTGATAGGTATATTTTAAGTGGCCTAATAATGCATAAAGTGAAATAAATGGAGTTGCATGTCAAATTCCCCAAATTTGACTATAGTGGCCGGCCATGGTGATGAATATGGGCAAAAGAAAACATGTCTTAAACATGTTTTGCTAGTGGTGCATGTTTGAAATAATAAAATAAGAGTATGGAAAAAGAAAAAAAAGAAAAAAAAATGTTCATCCTTCTCCATAGGCTTGGCCGAATGTACTAAGGAAAGAAAAGAAAAAAATTTGTTCATCCTTTCTCATCTTCTTGGCCGAAATTACTAAGGGAAAAGGGGGAGGATTTTTGCTTCATGCTTGGGTTGGAAGAGACCTAGAAGGAGATTTGGCTAAGTTTACATCAAGATTAAGGTATGTATGAGGTTGTGTTAGGAGTTTCATGCATGACTTGGTTACTAACTTGATGTGCATGTTAGCCATGGCTCAAATCTTTGTTATGCCATGGAAATGGTATTTGGGCAAAGTTGTTATGGTGATAAAGCCATTGCATGCTAAGTGTGAAGCTTGATGATGATGCATGCAATGATGGATTTTCTACTCATGAGTAAGATTTTGAGTTTTCTCTTTGTTTTATCATGATTGAAGTTGAAAAGGAGCATGATTGTCATATTCGCCATGATGCATTCTTGAGCATGATTCATGCTTCTTGCATGTTAGTTAAAATTTGTGTTTTGGATGGCTATGGACACCTTGAAAATTCGCCATGCTCATATATGCATATATATGATTGCACATTATGTTTGGTTATGAACTAAGTGATGAATATATTGGTTTAAAGAAGAAAATGTGGAAGAATGCTTGTGAAATTGCAAGCACAATTGACCTAGCACACATATAAGTGCTTGATGCTATATTATAAGTTTTGGGCCACAATGTGCAAAGCATTAATTAGTAAATTGCATGCTGTTTTGTGAGGTATTAAGTGCAAAATTGACCTCAACATGTACATGAATATTCGCCTTGGATAGCCTATTGAAGGCCTTAGCATTTCCTTGATGCTCAAATAAATTGTATTGAATTGCTTGATGTAGTTTAAAATGTGCATGACCATTGTGTATTCAAGCTAAAGAGTGGCCATATGACCATTTAAAATCCTTGTCATATTCGCCATAAGCAAGCACAATGAGGTTTTAATAAATTGAATTTGTTTGAATTAGCTCAAGAGCTAAGAGGGCCACAATTGGACAAGGGAAGGAAAAGGTGATCGAATAGCGAAAAAGCCGTTCGACAACATCCGAGGTAAGTCCTCAAGAAGTGACCTTACTTGAATTATGTGAGATGAAATATGGATGTGTATGATTATTGATTATGTGTGTATGAGTATTTGAATTCCACGGGCTAAGTCCCAAGGCGAATATGCTAATGATTATAATTGTGTTTGAGCCTTAGTAACGAAAATGAAATATGTATGTCCAATGATTATTGATGTATGTGTGCATGAGAAATTGAATGATATCCGGGCTAAGCCCGAAGACAATTATGCTGGAAATTATATCCGGGTTAAGACCCGAAGGCAATTGTGCTAGTGGCTATATCCGGGCTAAGGCCGAAGGCATTCGTATGAAGTTATTCTATCCGGGCTAAGACCAAGGCATTTGTGCACGTGATTATATCCGGATATATTTGAAGAATCTTGGGCTGGAGGTGAGTGTTGGTTGCTGAAATGAATTCAATTAGTACACTCGGAAAGCCCAAAGGATAAGGTACGTTATATGTGCATTGGAAAGTCGACGTGTTTGAGCAACATTCGCTCAATCGACTAATGAATTTCAGTTATTGAATTGTTTGATGCTTTGCGAACTTATATAATGATGAAGTATGAAGTAAGAACGTGTATTAATGAAATGATGCATTTGGCTATGTGAATGTATTGCTGTAATTAGAGTTAATTATATTCCTTGAGGCTTACTAAGCATAAAATGCTTACCCGTTGCTTTGGCTCTTAGTTTTCTAGATTTCGTCAAGCAATCGGATTTGGGATCGTTGAAGTCGAAGTCATCCACACTATCAAGCCTCCATTTTGGTATAAATTTTTGGTTGAACTTGAGATGGCATGTATAGGACTACCCTTTGTTTGTTAAATATGTTGTAATGTAAGTATGTACGGCCATGCGAAAATGGCTCGAAAAGGAAGCATGAACTTAGACTAATTGTGGGTTGTATGTATATATTTTGTGTCATGATGTGGCTATGGCTTGGAAATGGGAATGTTGGTCATATGATCAGCCATTGGCATGGTTAAAATGATCATATATGAACCTATGTATGGTAAGACTAGTTGAATCATGGAGACCACCAAATAGGTAAGTCCTATCTTAAAACAGATGCTGCCAGCTGCAGTGGCATGAATGTGAAAAATCACCAAAATTCATAGGAATGGAATTAAATAGTGAATAAGCTATGTAAATGAACCTTGATGAGTCTATTTTCATATGGAAGAAACGAAATGGTCATAGGAGTTACAGGTTAAGAGATATTAAAGCTATTGTAAGACAGGGCCAGAATGGTTTCTGGGTTCCCTGTCGCAACTTTAAAATTCACTATAAATTATCCAAAATAATTAGGAGATATACCTAATATGTACAGATTCCATTTTGAGTCTAGTTTCATTAGAAACAAACGACACCAGCATCAAAGCCCTGTACAGAGAGATATTCAAGTTATACCGCACGAAGGTCAGAGCAGTCGATCCCTGTAACAGGGGTAACTTTAACTAATAAACTGTACCAATTGGCCCGACCAAAAATCCTAGAAATAAATCCATGGATGGATATATGAGTCTAAATTCAGGTAAAATTTACGAAACCAGTTTCCGAGTTTTGAAACTCGAGATATGATTTTTAAGGCGACAGTGATGCAGTTTTCCAGCCTGACTGGAAATGTCAAATTGGTGGGCAAAAACATGTGAACTTGGTTTGTTAACCCCTCGGGTCCGACACCGGCGATGGTCTCGGGTTTGGGGTGTTACAATTTTATTGGTATCAGAGCCACGGTTTAGTCGATTCTAGGACTACCGTGATGAGTTTGGGGTCTAGCTATACATGCCATTAAATGATGAATCGATAGTGTGATGATTCTGACAATTCGACTTTGTGTTTGTTGTAGCAATGGATCCCGATCCCAACCGAGCGATAGCTGATGATGTGGAGAGTGTGGCGCTTGCCCGCGCAAGGGACAGCATGGCGGACTCTCAACCTATGGCCAGCAATCCTAATGACGAGGCTAGGCAAGCCTTTTATAGTGTGATGAGCGAATGGTTTAATCAATACATTCGAACCAACACTACTGTTCCACAACCTCCATTCCCGACAAATGCAACCCCGCCCTACAATACCTCCGGTGGTGACCAAATAAGGTCAAGTATGCCCCGATCGATAGGATTGAAAACATGGGGCCACTGAATTTAAGGCTACGGATGATGATGATGCCGAAAGCGCTGAATTTTGGTTAGATAACACTATCAAGGTGCTTGATGAGCTATCCTGTACACCGATGAGTGCTTAAAGTGTACCATCTCCTTGCTACGTGAGTCCGCCTACTATTGGTGGAGTACTCGACTTGTGGTGCCTAGAGTGCAAGTGACTTGGGAATTCTTTCAAACCGAGTTAGAAAAAGTATATCGATCGAGATTCATCGACCAAAAGCGGAGGAATTTCTTGATCTTAAGCAAGGTTCTATGTCCGTTATCGACTACGAACGAAAGTTTGTGAGGCTTAGCCAGACGCGAGAATGCATTTCGTCCGAAGCTATTATGTAAACGCCGAGGATGGGCTGAATGATGATATAAGGATGTTTGTTGGCATTCTCGAGATACGAGAGTTCGTAGTACTTGTTGAGCGAGCTTGTAAAGTCAAGAGCTTAGAAAGGAGAAACAAAAAGCTGATGTGGGGATTGGAGAATTCGAAGAGGTCCTCGGAAAGTCTCTTCAACAAGCATCGAAGAGATTTCGAGATGATGCGAGCCGATCTAGAGGCGTTTGGGCTTTTCTAGACGAGGACGCGATCGACCCCTGTGACCACACGAGTCACCTCGATCGCCGGTGGCGAAATGATCGCCGAGAGAGGCGGAGTGTCCACATTGTGGCAAATGGCACTCGGGAGCTGTTGGTTTCGTGATTGCTCCTGCTATAAGTGTGGATCGGCCGACCACTTTATGAAGGATTGCCCGAGGATGCATGAGCAGAATGCAAGTCGAGTGCAAACCCGGGTGCTACCATCGCCGAGGTAGGCCACCTAGAAATATGGGCAATGTCGATTGGCGGTCGAGAGGATCTAGAGATGCTACCATCAGATCCGAGGCTCGTGCTCTGCTAGGACTTATGCCATCGCGCACGCCGAGGATCTGCCTCTCCGGATGTTATTACCGGTACTTTCACTCTTTTCAATACAAATGTAATTGCTTTGATTGACCACGGTTCTACTCATTCATATATATGTGAAACCTTAGCATCCAAGAAGACTTTGCCCATTGAGTCTCTTGAGTTTGTAATTCGGTGTCAAACCCTTGGGTCATTACGTGCTTGTTAACAAAGTGTGCAAGAAAAGTCCCCTAGTGTTCCGAGGTTCTTGTTTTCCGGCGGACTTAATGCTTTTGCCATTCGATGAGTTCGATGTTATTCTTGGTTTGGATTGGTTGACCATGCACGATGCGGTTGTAAATTGCAAGAGCAAGACTATCGATTTGAGGTGCGCGAATAATGAAATAATTCGGGTTGAGTCCACGGACTTAAAGGGTTGCCACCGTAATATCGCGATGTTGGCCCGTAAATATGTAAGAAAAGGGTGCGAAGCGTACCTTGCATACGTACTCGATGACAAGGAATCGGAGAAGAAACCCGAATCTGTGCCGTGGTTTGTGAATACCGGATGTTTTCCCAAGAATTGCGGGTTTACCACTGTTCGGAAATAGAATTTGGCATCGAATTGGTACCTGGTACCACTCCAATTTCGATAGCTCCGTATCGTATGGCACCAACGGAATTAAAGGAGTTGAAAGTTCAGTTGCAAGAATTGGTGGATAGAGGTTTTGCTCGCCCGAGTTTTTCGCCTTGGGGTGCGCCGGTGTTGTTCGTGAAGAAGAAGGATGGAACCATGCGACTGTGCATCGACTATCGTCAGCTTAACAAAGCGACGATAAAGAACAAATATCCGTTGCCACGTATTGATGACTTGTTCGATCAACTGAAGGGAGCCTCGGTGTTCTCGAAAATAGATTTGAGATCGGGCTACTATCAATTGCGAATCCGAGATTCAGACGTGCCCAAGGCGCCTTGAGCGAGATATGGTCACTATGAGTTCTGGTGATGCCGTTTGGGCTCACTAATGCCCTCGCGGTATTTATGGATTTAATGAATCGAATCTTTAGACCATATTTGGATCGATTAGTAGTCGTGTTCATTGATGACATCTTGGTCTATTCAAGAAATGAGACCGAACATCTTTGAACACCTGCGGTTAGTCTTTGCAAATTTTACGGGACAAGCAATTATATGCTAAGTTCAGCAAGTGTGAGTTACGGTTAAGAGAGGTTAGCTTCTTGGGTCATGTGGTATTCGCGATCGGTATTCGAGTCGACCAATAAAATTTCAGCCATACTAAATTGGAAGCCTCAGAAATATTATCGAGGTTCAAGCTTTTTGGGGCTTGACGGTTATTACCGACGATTTGTAAAGGCTTCTCAACGATAGCCACGCCGATGACGGCTACTCCAAAAGGATGTTAAGTTCGAATGGACGGAGAAATGCCAAAAAGCTTCGATCAACTGAAAACTTATTTGGTGAAGCCCCAATTCTAGTGCAACCCGAGTCCGCAAGGAGTTTGTTATCTATAGCGACGCCTCTCTACTTGGGTTAGGTTGCGTATTAATGCAAGAAGGTCGAGTTGTGGCCTATCGTCGAGGCAATTAAAGCCACATGAGAAAAATTATCCGACTTATGATCTCGAATTGGCGCCATCGTATTCGCCTCAAAGATTTGGCGACATTACTTATTTGGTGAAAGGTGCCATGTATACTCGGATCACAAAAGTCTCAAATATTTGATGACCCAAAGAGACTTAAATCTGTGACAAAGACGTTGGCTTGAGCTGTTAAAGGATTATGGGCGATCATTGATTATCACGGGAAAGGCGAATGTGGTTGCGGATGCCTTGAGTCGTAAATCGTTATTCACTTTCTGACGATGAATGTGCACTTGTGCATCCGATCCGATCCGACGGTGTGTTAGTGGCTGAATTGAAAGCCAAACCATTATTGACACACCAAATTCGAGAAGCTCGGAAAGTCGATGACGAGTTGGTTGCAAAGCGGCTGCGTGTGTTCGAACAAGGACTCGGAGTTTCAAATCGACGATGACGATTGTTTGAGGTTCAAAAGTCGTCATGTGTTCCAAAGAATTGAACTCATTTCGATAATTCGAATGAAGCCCATTGTAGCCGAATGGCAATCCACCCGGAGTACGAAGATGTACAATGATTTGAAACGTCGATTTTGGTGGCATGGTATGAAGCGAGACATCTCCGACTTTGTTTGAGATGTTTAATATGTCAACAAGTGAAAGCGGAACATCGGTGCCTTGAGATTACTTCACCAATCACGATACCCGAGTGGAAATGGGATCGAGTCACAATGGACTTTGTATCCGGACCGCCATTGTCGACAAGTAAGAAGGATGCGGTTTGGGTCGTCGGTAGATCGATTGACTAAGTCGGCCCACTTTGTCCCTGACGCACGGATTTTTCAATGGACAAACTAGCGGAATTATCGTTTCCCAGTTGTGAAATTACACGGGTGCCTATTTCTATCGTGTCGGATAGAGATCCGAGATTTACCTCACGATTTTGGAAAAAGTTGCAAGAAGCTTTGGGTACCAAGTTGCATTTCAAGACCGCCTTTCACCCCAAACCGATGGTCAATCCGGCGGATAATTCGAGATACTTGAGGATATGTTAAGATGTTGCGTCCTCGAGTTTAGTGGTTCATGGGAGCGGTATTTGCCGTTGATTGAATTCGCTTACAACAACGACTTTCAATCAAGTATTAAGATGGCACCTACGAGGCTTTGTGCGGCGTAAATGCCGTACACCATTGTTTTGGTGAGCTTGGTGAAAGCAAGATTTTCGGGTGGATTTGATTAAGGATGCTGACAGAAAGTGAAAGTAATCCGTGAAAGTTTGAAGATTGCCTTTGATCGTCGGAAGTCGTGACGCGGATATGAAGCGTAAGGATATCGAGTATCGGTGGGTGATAAAGTGTTTCTCAAGGTATCGCCTTGGAAAAAGATACTCGTGTTGGTAGTAAGGGCAAGTTGAGCCCGAGGTTCATTGGGCCATATGAGATATCGAGCGAGTCGGTCCGGTGGCATATCGTTTGATTTTGCCCCGAACTCAAAAGGTTCACGATGTCTTCCACGTTTCGATGCTTGACGTTATAGATCCGATCCATCGCACGTGATTAGTCCATCGAAATTGAAATTCAAGCTAATATGAGTTATGAGGAAGAACCGATTCGTATCCTATCACGAGAAGTGAAAGAGTTGCGAAACAAGCGGGTTCCGCTAGTGAAAGTGTTATGGCTCAAGCACGGATAGAAGAAGCTACTTGGGAGACCGAGAACTCTATGAGAGAGCGATATCGAACCTATTTACCAAGAAGCTTTTGGGACGAAAATCTCTTGAGTGGGGAGAGTTGTGACACCCCTAATGTGACCCTAGTCGGAGAGTGGTTTGGGACCACGAAACCGAGTCACAAGAATAATTAAGTGTTATATTCCGTGCTTATTGTATGTGGAATTGGTATGCGTAAATATTTTGTGTCTCGATTTTTATTAATTAGGTGCTAATTTATAAGAAAGGACCCATGTGCTAGGACTTGAAAATGTGATAGGTGTATTTTAAGTGGCCTAATAATGCATAAAGTGAAATAAATGGAGTTGCATGTCAAATTCCCCAAATTTGACTATAGTGGCTGACCATGGTGATGAATATGGGCAAAAGAAAACATGTCTTAAACATGTTTTGCTAGTGGTGCATGTTTGAAATAATAAAATAAGAGTATGGAAAAGAAAAAAAAAAAAAAAATGTTCATCCTTCTCCATAGGCTTGGCGAATGTACTAAGGAAAGAAAAGAAAAAAATTTGTTCATCCTTTCTCATCTTCTTGGCGAAATTACTAAGGGAAAAGGGGAGGATTTTTGCTTCATGCTTGGGTTGGAAGAGACCTAGAAGGAGATTTGGCTAAGTTTACATCAAGATTAAGGTATGTATGAGGTTGTGTTAGGAGTTTCATGCATGACTTGGTTACTAACTTGATGTGCATGTTAGCCATGGCTCAAATCTTTGTTATGCCATGGAAATGGTATTTGGGCAAAGTTGTTATGGTGATAAAGCCATTGCATGCTAAGTGTGAAGCTTGATGATGATGCATGCAATGATGGATTTTCTACTCATGAGTAAGATTTTGAGTTTTCTCTTTGTTTTATCATGATTGAAGTTGAAAAGGAGCATGATTGTCATATTCGCCATGATGCATTCTTGAGCATGATTCATGCTTCTTGCATGTTAGTTAAAATTTGTGTTTTGGATGGCTATGGACACCTTGAAAATTCGCCATGCTCATATATGCATATATATGATTGCACATTATGTTTGGTTATGAACTAAGTGATGAATATATTGGTTTAAAGAAGAAAATGTGGAAGAATGCTTGTGAAATTGCAAGCACAATTCGCCTAGCACACATATAAGTGCTTGATGCTATATTATAAGTTTTGGGCCACAATGTGCAAAGCATTAATTAGTAAATTGCATGCTGTTTTTGTGAGGTATTAAGTGCAAAATTGACCTCAACATGTACATGAATATTCGCCTTGGATAGCCTATTGAAGGCCTTAGCATTTCCTTGATGCTCAAATAAATTGTATTGAATTGCTTGATGTAGTTTAAAATGTGCATGACCATTGTGTATTCAAGCTAAAGAGTGGCCATATGACCATTTAAAATCCTTGTCATATTCGCCATAAGCAAGCACAATGAGGTTTTAATAAATTGAATTTGTTTGAATTAGCTCAAGAGCTAAGAGGGCCACAATTGGACAAGGGAAGGAAAAGGTGATCGAATAGCCGAAAAAGCCGTTCGACAACATCCGAGGTAAGTCCTCAAGAAGTGACCTTACTTGAATTATGTGAGATGAAATATGGATGTGTATGATTATTGATTATGTGTGTATGAGTATTTGAATTCCACCGGGCTAAGTCCCGGCGAATATGCTAATGATTATAATTGTGTTTGAGCCTTAGTAACGAAAATGAAATATGTATGTCCAATGATTATTGATGTATGTGTGCATGAGAAATTGAATGATATCGGGCTAAGCCGAAGACAATTATGCTGGAAATTATATCCGGGTTAAGACCCGAAGGCAATTGTGCTAGTGGCTATATCCGGGCTAAGGCCCGAAGGCATTCGTGCGAGTTATTCTATTCGGGCTAAGACCCGAAGGCATTTGTGCACGTGATTATATCCGGATATATTCCGAAGAATCTTGGGCTGGAGGTGAGTGTTGGTTGCTGAAATGAATTCAATTAGTACACTCGGAAAGCCCAAAGGATAAGGTACGTTATATGTGTATTGGAAAGTCGACGTGTTTGAGCAACATTCGCTCAATCGACTAATGAATTTCAGTTATTGAATTGTTTGATGCTTTGCGAACTTATATAATGATGAAGTATGAAGTAAGAACGTGTATTAATGAAATGATGCATTTGGCTATGTGAATGTATTGCTGTAATTAGAGTTAATTATATTCCTTGAGGCTTACTAAGCATAAAAATGCTTACCCGTTGCTTTGGCTCTTAGTTTTCTAGATTTCGTCAAGCAATCGGATTTGGGATCGTTGAAGTCGAAGTCATCCACACTATCAAGCCTCCATTTTGGTATAAATTTTTGGTTGAACTTGAGATGGCATGTATAGGACTACCCTTTGTTTGTTAAATATGTTGTAATGTAAGTATGTACGGCCATGCGAAAATGGCTCGAAAAGGGAAGCATGAACTTAGACTAATTGTGGGTTGTATGTATATATTTTGTGTCATGATGTGGCTATGGCTTGGAAATGGGAATGTTGGTCATATGATCAGCCATTGGCATGGTTAAAATGATCATATATGAACCTATGTATGGTAAGACTAGTTGAATCATGGAGACCACCAAATAGGTAAGTCCTATCTTAAAAACAGATGCTGCCAGCTGCAGTGGCATGAATGTGAAAAATCACCAAAATTCATAGGAATGGAATTAAATAGTGAATAAGCTATGTAAATGAACCGTTATGAGTCTATTTTCATATGGAAGAAACGAAATGGTCATAGGAGTTACAGGTTAAGAGATATTAAAGCTATTGTAAGACAGGGCCAGAATGGTTTCTGGGTTCCCTGTCGCAACTTTAAAAATTCACTATAAATTATCCAAAAATAATTAGGAGATATACCTAATATGTACAGATTCCATTTTGAGTCTAGTTTCATTAGAAACAAACGACACCAGCATCAAAGCCCTGTACAGAGAGATATTCAAGCTATACCGCGCGAAGGTCAGAGCAGTCGATCCCTGTAACAGGGGTAACTTTAACTAATAAACTGTACCAATTGGCCCGACCAAAAATCCTAGAAATAAATCCATGGATGGATATATGAGTCTAAATTCAGGGAAAATTTACGAAACCAGTTTCCGAGTTTTGAAACTCGAGATATGATTTTTAAGGCGACAGTGACGCAGTTTTCCAGCCTGACTGGAAATGTCAAATTGGTGGGCAAAAACATGTGAACTTGGTTTGTTAACCCCTCGGGTCCGACACCGGCGATGGTCTCGGGTTTGGGGTGTTACAATGTGGCCCAAAATCTATAAATACCCTGCACTATTCACTTTCTTCCCCATTCAAAAACCCTAACCCTAGTCGCTGCAACTCCACATGGCCTCCCTGCCACGTCCGTGCACCGCCTACAACTCCATTCTCGATGCCCAATCTCTTCCCTTAGCGTTTATTTACTCATTTTTTTATTTCATTGATTTATAATGCTATTTATCATATTAATATATATTTTTATGTTATCTCCATATTGATAATCACATAAATTTCATTTATCAAACAAGTTATCATCTTTCTCATGTTTAAAATCTTAGTCATTACATGATTCCTACACTTCATTTAATTAGTTAGAAGTGAATATTCAAGGCTAGGATAGTTTAAATAATCATGCATATTGTGTTGACATCTCTTTCCATTCATATAGTATTTTGTATTCCATTCCTTGCCATTTTTACTTATATTACCATGCTCATGCCACAAAGAAATCAGTCATTGAACTTATTGTTTTAATTGAATTTAGTAATTGTGGCTGAATATATTTATGCATTTTCCTTTTCGAATTTAGTCACATTCTTTTAATATATTGTAAATTTTTCACTCATCAAAAGACGAATTGATGTTTCCACTTGTAGGTACACAATGTCGTCTTCAAGAGGAAAGAAAACCATCGTACCTGCTTCAAAGAAGAGAAAGGGAGTGTCCTCTTCTGCAGGTCCAACCGCGAAAATTTGTCACCCTCCCCTATAGTTCCCCCGAGGGCCCCAGGAAGAACTTTTCTAGATACTTCGGGCCCGACCTTTAATTGTGGGCCGCTGCATCGACTGGGCCACCGTAAAACAAGTTCAGTTGGCTGATGCGATTCGAGCCCTCTTAACCACAGACCCTTGAGAGTAGTTCTTTGGGATCATCGAACCAACATACCTCGAGCTCACGATGGAACTATGCTCAACGTTCCATCTCCAGACCGTAATGATGAACTACGATGATCTCAGCATGGTGCAGTTTCACCTATGAGGGTTAGTCCGCCAGCTAAGCGTCCCAGAGTTTGGTGCTGCACTAGGCTTATATATGGAGGAGTTCAAGGAGGAAAATGAACTACATGCACTCACTCGCCACATACACTTTTCTCCCTCGAAGTGCTGGCACACTTTGGCCCCTAGCGCGGCCTCTTACAATCCTAGCTGCTCCAAGGCATCAGTTGTCCCACTATCCCTGACGTACTTACACACTATTTTAGCTCACACGATTACAGGGAGGCGAGAGAGCACTGGCATCGTCAACACCCACGACTCCTACTTCTTATTGTGCATGTCGCACGGGCACGTCATCGACCTTGCCTATTTCATCGCCCTCGTGATTCAGCACCAGACAGAGTGGCATAGGAAGTGGGTCATCTCCATCGGCCCCTACGTGACTCAACTGGCACGACACTTCAAGCTCCTCAACACCACGGTCTAAGAATCATCCCTTACCCTCATCTGTCAGATGTCTCCACAAGGCATCTCGAGCATGCTTAGCATGAAGATGATCGAGAGGCACCGAGGAACCTACCCTCCCCAGTATCGTCTCGGCCAATCTACCAAGGAGGAAGGCTTCGAGGACATTCCTGATGATGTCCCCCCACAACACGAGGACCCACTGACTCAGCCACCACCACCCTCTCGTCCAATTCATGCGGCGACTTCATACGCTGACATCTCTGAGCGCCTCACTCGATTCGAGCAACAGTGTTTTCAACAATTTGACAACATTGATGCTACTCTACAGCAGATTTGTCAGCACCTCCACATTTCATCGTTAGTCCCACCTCACGAACCATACAGCGATGAAGATGTTTAAAAACATTAATTTATTTTTAATTATTAATTTCGGCTATTTCTTTATGAGTAATTATTCTTCCTAATATCCCCTAAAAAGTTCCTAATTTTTCACAGTTATATCGAGCTCTTAAGCTCATCATCACATAGGAACTAAAACTCCACCGGGAAAGGTTCTCTATGACTGCCATGTCCTGCTCGACCACGACCATAGCTACCACTAGATATAATATTCTTGTGGCACAAGACTTATGGACTAATGAACCTCTACGACCGCTAGAGTATCCTCTTCCACTCTCGAACCGATTACTCTCCAAAACTCCAGTTCGAGGAATTCATCATACAGGAAGTTTCACTTCTCTCCCTATCTTATTTTTACACTTTAATATCTATCTTTGTACATTGAGGGCAATGTACATCTTAATTGTGGGGGGTATTTATTTCATTATCAGAAAAATTCATGAATGACTGCCTTATTTGTATTACCCCCTTAAGCCTAACAAACCATTCTTTGTATTACCCTTAATATTAACCCTTAACCCATTATTGTTGAAATCCCCTAAATTAATCCCTATTTTTGTCAAGATTTGAGTTGAATGGATTGCTTAGCTATGTTTTGTTCTTAATAGTTAGTCTATGTTATTTAACGTTCATAAAAAAAAAACTATGTATATTTTTTAGTAATTCCATATTCTGAGAAGAAGCTCTGTTGTACGCAAGTGAAGATTAACTCTTTTCCTAGTTAGGTAATTTTTCAATTCAACCTCGATTCTAACCCTTTCTTTCAGCTTGTGATCACACCCCCTAACCAAGCCTCATTACAACCCTCTAAAGACCTTTTGATTGACGTATCATCTTAAATTATAGTGGTGAAGATTTGATTTTCATGCAAGCCTATGGTAATGACATTTCATTATTGACTATTGAGTTCTTCAATTATTATCCTTAAACACCTCGAGTGATTTCAGTGAATCTTTAGTGAGGATGTAAAATCTTTGATATTCTGAATCAAAGGTAATTACTTAGATGAGGGGAGACATCTATGTTTGCATGAATAAAATGCTTAATTTGGAATGTTTGGAACTTTTATGATCTTTTAGTTGAATTCTCAATGTATGATTACTTATGGATTAATGTGAGATATTATAGATAGAAATTACAAGTTGAGAAGAATTTATTTTGATTATGAGTTGAGAAATTTTGCTTGAGGACAAGAAAATGCTTAAGTGTGAGGGTATTTGATAAACCGTAATTTATACATATTTTTACCCCATGTTTAACGCATTTTATGGGTGATTTTCCTTTGGAATTGTTGAATTTGATGCTCCTAATAATTTAATTCCATGTTTTACACTTAGGAGAGCATAGAAGAGCGAAAGGAATGAGAAACAGGCCAAAAATGGAGAAAATGGGCCAAAGTACGAAATCAACACGGCCTGGACTGTAACACCCCTTACCCGTACCCGAGGCCGGGATAAGGTACGAGGCATTACCAGACAAACATACAAACATTAAACTAAAAGATGGACCATAAAATTTCATTCATATTTCAAAATGTTCATTCACTTACACATAGTCCCTTATTTGAGTCTACGAAGCCCAAAACATACTTTAGAAAGGGTTCGGGACTAAACCGAGAACTTACAAAAATCTTGGAAATTTCATGCTTTAAGGCTCCACACGCCCGTGTCCCAAAGTCGTGTTCCATACATGGCTGAGACACATGGTCGTGTTTCTGCCTATGTGGAATATACCTAGGCTATTTTCCAAGTTTTGGTCAACCTTAATCTCTTACACACTTATACAAAATCAAAAGCATATAGCATGGTATTCATTTAATGATTAAATATTCTCAATTAAACTACAAACATAGCATTTGTATGTCATCATACATGTGTCTCTCATACTCATTTTACCTTGTTTATTATAGTACCAGTTATACATTTGTACCAAGATTATCATCTTACCAAATATCTTCAGCTTAATTATCAAGCATTCATATTTAAAACTCGATCATATCTTTATAAAATACCACAATTCAGATGTGAAAAATAACATGTTTGCCTGAAACATTTCAATTCAACTCCATACCCAACAATCATTACATTGAGACTAGTCATATATATATATATACATGTCATGATACATATCATTCTCTTTCTATTTTCTTATAAACACATATCATTTATTTCATTATATCAATATTTCATATACCATAGTTTCCATGTATTCCACATATATTTATTTTCCTCCTCCTCCTCTCCATTCCACATCCTTAATGTATATAGCATTCTTGTAAGTACGATTTCACAATTTACTAATAAATGCTCACATCAAACTGTCCACACGAGTCATAGTCATTTACTTAATTATAATTCAAGATAAAGAGCTCCAAATTAAGATCCGTAAATTTCCCTTGAAACTAGACTCACATATCTTTCCACCATAAAATTTTCATAATTTTTGGTTTAGCCAATTTGTACAGTTTATTCATTAAAATTTCCCCTATTTCAATTTCTGACAGTTCTGACTTCTTTTCACTAAAAATTAATTATCTCACAGTACAGAACTCGGATAATGTTCTTGTTGATTTATCTTGAAAATAGACTCATTAGGTATTTTAAAAATATAATTTTGATCCTCTAATTATTTTTATCCAAATGTTTTTGATTTTCCAAAGTCAGAACAGGGGATCACGTAATCATTCTAAACCAGTCTCACAAAAACATAAATATCTCAAAATATAGAACTCCTTTTCTTGTTGTGTTTCTTTTATATGAAAATAGACGCATTAAGCTTTAATTTGATATCTCATTCCGTCTCTGATTCAATTCCTAATATTTTTGGTGATTTTTCAAAATCACATCACTGCTACTGTCCAAAATAGTTTTATTGCTAATTCACTCTTTCACACTTTCTTTGTATTAACCTCATTTTAATATACATATCACAAATCATTTTCACCACATTTCATACATCACAAGTATAGGCCCATGATCAGAAGGTCACCATGAAATCATCCTCATGTATAACTTATTTGTTTATAACCTTACCACATCCTGGTCACTTAATAAACACATCATTCACATAACCAAGTTCCTGCACTTATTCATCACAAAACTCACAAAGAAATACATAGAGAGTCTCCCGTTGAACACTTCGGATCAATCCTCGATACTTGGTGGTTTCAGCACATAGCTCCACCTATCATATAGTTCGACTCTCTTGTACACATGGTGAACACTCAGTACCACTCATGTGACCTAGCCAATTTATCTCGTAGCTTTCTTGTCTACATGGTGTCCTTCACCTGGAACCACGCATGCGACCTAGCTACATATATCCCGTAGCTCTCTTGTCTACATGGTGTACACATAGTATCACCCATGCGACCTAGCTACATCATAATGTCTTATAGCTCTCTTGTACACATGATGTGCGCTCAGCACCATACATGTGACCTAGCTACATACTATTTGTATCATCCAATCTTTCCAAAGGTTCAGTCGGGATTTCTCTCTCTTTTCCAAAAATTTCAGTAATCAAGTAATTATCCACAAACATATTTCCAATATTATTATAAAATATCATAATACAAGTAATATTGATGTATTACTTATATATAAACTTACATCTCATTTAATATCAAGGCAATAACATTAAATTACACATTGCCTTATTAAAAATCATATGAACTTACAATTTCCCATAATATCCATAATCATAAAAATCACATTTATGTATGATAATTCAATGCACTTCATGTACCATAGACATATTTTTAAATCAATTCATAAACTTGGCACCATAATCATTTAATTTAACATAATTCAATTAATTCACTAAATTTAACTTTCAAATATAAATTACAAAGATTATTGTTGTATTATTATCATACCAACTTACATACTTTCAACACCTCGGAAATTATAATAAATATATCAATTTTACATTGAAACATGCATAAATTAATGTTTATTATACATATGAACTTACCTCGATACTAAAACGACCATTTTACCAACTTTCCCAATTTTCGATTTTTCTCTCATTCTAGGTTCAAATCTCGTTTTCCGGGATCTAAAACATCATATTTTACTTATTTAATTAATGTAATATTCAAAACAGTCCTTAACTCAAACTTTTGCAAAATTACAATTTTGCCCTTAAACTTTTGCCCCTAGGCTCGAGAATTAAACTTCATCCCTTATTATTATGTTTTATGACATGCTGATCACTTTTCCCTTCTATGGAAACATCAAATTCTCACTCTAACATATACTTATGACTATTAGGTATTTTTACCGATTAAGCACTTTTACTCATTTTCACTCAAAACCGAGTAGCACAAGTTGTCTAACATAATTTAAAACCTCATATTCTATCATAAAACAGAAAAATAAACACATTTCACTTATGGGTATTTTTCCAAATATGAACCCTAGCTTAAATTATTACTAGAATAAGCTTAATCAAATTACCGGGATTCCAAAAACGTAAAGAACTTGAAAAACGGGGTTAGAACAGACTTACTATTGAGCTTGGAAAGCTTGAACACCCTATTGATGGCTTCCTCCATGCTAATTTCAGCCTCCATGCAAAAGATGAGTCAATTTTGGCTTTATATTCCCTTTTTATTTCTTTTAATTACCAAATGACCAAAATGCCCTTCCTTACTAAACTTTCAAAAATTCCATCCATGTCCAATTTTTGTCCATCACTTAGAAATTGGTCAAATTGCTATTTAAGACCTCCTAATTAATATTTCAAAGCAATTTCATACTAGAAACTTCTAGAATGCAAGTTTTGCAACTTATTCAATTTAGTCCCTAACTTCAAATTGAGCACTTTATGCATAGAATTTCTTCACGAAATTTTCACACAATCATGCAATCATATCATAGACCTCAAAATAATCATAAAATAATTATTTCTATCTCAGATTTTGCAGTCCCAAAACCTCTGTTCCAACTAGACCCAATTTTGGGCTATTACATGGACCTCCTCACACGGGCAGACCACACGATCGTGTCAATTTGGCAGGCTCAAGCATAGCCTAAAGTAATCGAACACGGGCATGTGCCACGGGCGTGTCCCTGCCAAGCCCAAGTTGAATCCAATTAGAAAAAGGCTAATTTTGAGGGCTTTTAGGCATTCCATAACCTATAAATACACCGTAGAGAAAGAAGAAAAAAGACAGAGAATAGGGGGTAAGGAATTACTCCAAGAAAGCCGATTGATCCATCTCAGAAGTCGGATTCATCATCAAGACTGAAGATCTCTCCTCAATTTCCCCTTCAGGAGTTTTGGGTTTTCTTTATGTTTTGTATTCTTTATTGTTCTAAGATGTTTTCTTATTTAGTCATGAACTAAAACCCCTAAATACCTAAGGGGAATGAAACCTAAGACGAATCTTGTTATTATTTTCTGAATCATATGATAAATATTTAACTTGTTCTTAATTCTTGTTTTGATATCCTAGGATACTGATTCAAGACAAGCTCTTATTCAGAGGAGGAATAGACCCTGTCTAAGAGTAAATTTGTCATAATTAAACAGAGTTGATTGCGCGCTTAGACGTAGGGTGACAAGATTTTACCGGATTAGGGTGAAACCTAATAAGGGGATCCATAGATCAAGTTAATGCAACCCTAGAATGTTAATTAGAGAAAATTCTCGGTTATTCAATCTAGGGATTAGATGTTATTAGTCTTGAACAGGGATAATAACATAACTTAGAGATCTCTACGGAACAAGTTAAATGAATAAATCATTCGATTCAGAGCCAGAATAACAAGTACAGTCTAGGTGGATTTTTCCTTAGGTATTGTCTTCATTCAATCAATTTTCCCAAAAGCAACTCCCCAATTCCATTCTCTGTGCGTTCTTAGTTTAGATAATTAGTTAGTTAAAATAAAAACCTCTTTATTCTTAGGCTAGATAATAAAAAGATAGTCATTACTAGTACTTTTAGTTCCTTTGGGTTTGACAATCCGGTCTTGCTAAAGCTATACTACTGTTTGATAGGTACACTTGCCTACATCGCAATAATAGTTAGTTCAAGAACAAGTAATTATAAATATTTAAAATCTATCACAAAATCACGTGATCAAGGCTTAAAGTTTGATGAAATTTTTAAGCTTTCAAACACTTAACAATGGCTGAAAAATCGGTGGGAATGAAGAGAGAATGAAAGAAAAAAAAATGGTAGCTAGGCTTAGGTATTATTTTATCACATAACATGACATCACTTACCTAACATTTTGACCATTCACCCTTCCTTGTCTCATAGCTGACCAAGCTCTTAAAAAAGGATTTAATTGCCCTTTAAAGACCCCCAAATTTTATTCTCTTGCTATTTGACAGCTTTAGCTATCAAATTAGGACTTTTGCACTTTATGCGATTTAGTCCTTTTTCACAATTGAGTACGCAAACGTCAAAATTAACTCACCAAATTTTCCATACACTAATATAAACTTGCAATGACTCCAAAATAATAATAAAATATTTACTCAATTCTGGATTTGTGGCCTCGAGACCACTATTCTTACTAACCCCAAACTCAGGCTGTTACACATTCAATATACATATAACCAACTTTATAACATGATTCATATCATCACTTCAAATACCAAAACTTACCTTAATTTCAATACATTAGCTAACACATACCTATGCCTTTTAATTCGATTTTTCATTTGGTCTTTACTTAGAATTGCCCGTGGAGTCATTCGAAATTAAATAGGATACTCAGATAGTCGCACATTTCATACAATGTTAACATCCCAAACGTCGTCTTACATGAAATTACATATCGATGCCACTGTCCCAGACAGGGTCTTACTCGCAAACACATATTGGAATCACCTATCGATGCCAACATATTAAACATGGTCTTACTCGCACACACATATCAAAATCACATATTGATGCCAACATACTAAATGTGGTCTTACTCGCACACACATATTAGAATCATATATCGATGGCAACGCATTAAACGTGGTCTTACTCGTAATCACATATCAATGCCAATGTCCCAGACATGGTCTTACACGTAATCATATATAAATGCCAACGTCCCAGATATGGCCTTACACATAATCACATATCGATGCCAATGCCCCAAACGTGGTCTTACACGTAATCACATATCGAAAATTCTATGCCATGAAATATGTATCTTGGCTATTCCTAAGGTTTGTACGGGGCTTTCGGACATCGTATCTCTGCCTAATTGAGTTCGTAAACATATATCCCAAGCATATACACATTCGGCTACCACATATAGACTTTCACATAATTCATTTCAGCATATATACCTCGTATTTATTTAAAATTTTCAGCATCTATTTGTTTATAAACTTACCCCAGACAACGATAATAGGAACAGAACAATTATGTAACAGCCGAATTTTGGGCCTAGTTGAAAAAGTGGTTTCAGAACCACTCACACGAGGTCAGAGAAAATATTTTTGATATTATTTTATGTGTTATAGCATGATTTTATGAGTGCATGAAAATTTTGGTGAATTTATTTTAGCGATTGAATGCCTAATTGCGAAAAAGGACTAAATCGCATAAAGTGTAAAAGTCCCATTTTGATAGATAAGGGTGTTAATTTGCCATGAATCTTAATTTGGAGGTCTTTAAAGGACAATTAGGTAAATTTTAGAAGGGTGGCCGGCCATAGGGGACAAGTTGGTCAAAAAGTCAAAAATCCAGTGGTTTGGTGACTTAATTGAATAAAATAAAACAAAATGACTTCATCTTTTCATCCTCTTCTCCTACCATCGAAATTTTCAGCCATTAGAGGGGTTTTTGAGCGTCAAAATTTTAGCAACTTTAAACCTTTGCAAATAAGTGATCTTGATGACTTTTCTTTAATATTTTTGTACTTTTGAGACCCTTGTAGCATGAACTTTCTAATGTGGAGACTATTTTAAAAAATGATTGAAAGTCTAGGGTTTGTGATGAGAGCATTTAGGTTGTTTACTGAATTTTTATGGAAGAAAATGAGTCTTAAATAGGTAATAAACAACTTTTGTGTGGAAGTTTTCATGGAAACCCTAATTGAGGACCATTTTGCATAAGTCGTAAAATAGGTGATAAATGTATGAAATAATGAAAATTGTGGACTGCTTCTAGTATAAAAGGTATTCGTCTTAGCTTTATTAGTGAGAAAATGTGATTAAATCGAATTTTGAGCCTAGGGGTAAAATGGTCATTTTATGAAAGTCTAGGGGCAAAATGGACATTTTACCTAATTATAAATTTTTGATTATCTAGATTTATATGCTGATGAAATGAATGAATTTTATCAATATAGATCGAGAGAAGCGTGATTCGGGTCTTGATCGGGGTAAGAACAAAGTTTATGAGGATTAAGCTTGTTCCTATCGTTTTGTTTCGAGGTAAGTACATATGTAAATAACACGTCATTGTAGCTTACTTTTAAATGTTTTATTTTTACCATATATCATAAATTTTACTCGATGTCATAAAAGTATAAAAAATGCAAGGTAAGGGTAACCTAGTTAGATACGAGATCCCGTTGAACCTCAAAAATAGTATAGGATATAAAAAGGTAAGTCGTGAGAAATTGAGTGGTCTGAATTCATGAGTTGAGTCTGAATTCATGAGATAAGCGAAATATGTGATGTGGGTCTGAGTACTAACTTTGTGTGTATACCCGTGAGTAGCTCAATGAGCGGGCATTACATAATAGAGCTATAGGGTCTAGGTATTGACTTGGTAAAAAGCCCGTGAGTAGCTCAAATATACAAGTATTACAAAGTTTGAGGTAGCTTTGGCTACTTGCATGGTACTTAATAGTTAAATATTCGAGTATTCATTGGTATTTTCGAGTGTTCAATAGGTAACTCGATGAATGGATTCGTGATACTTCGAGTGAGGTATGAGAGAGAATGAATTTGAGTTATTTTACAGGTAATTGTAGGTATGTATACTAAACTCCCGAATGAAGACTTAGTATGTGGTGAGATGTAGTAAGTATGCATAGAATAAGTGAAAAGTAAGATAGTGAGATTAAAATGATATATCATTTAAGTATGATGCACCACGGTTTGATGAATGTATTTCTAATTACACTTATTTACATTTATGTACTTACTAAGCTCCCATGCTTACCCTATTTCCTTTTCATTTTCTTATAGTGCCTCCAAAGTAGTTCGAGGATCGTCACTTATGTCGGAGAAGCCAGCCACACTATCCTTAAAGCATTTGGTATAGCTAGTTTTATCATTTTGATTATGGCATGTATAGGAACTTTTTATTTTATTTTTGTGTCACATTGTTTTGGGGCCAAAGGAGTTGGCTAGTTTTACCATTTGACTCATTTTGTATAAGGCCATGAAATTGGTAATATTGTTAGTCATTATATAAATGCAAGATAGTCTTTTACGAATGTGAAATTGTTGGCATGGTTGAACCTATGAAATGTATATAGGTCTTAGCTATAGTTGTTGGTTGATAAATCATATTAAGTTAGATTTTGATATGTTGATTGGTATTAAATTGTGTTTCAAGGTGGCATAGGGCTTTGTAAATAGCCTTATATTGTCCACGTGGGTAGACACACGGGCACGGCCAGCTCCATGGGTGTGTTGTCCGGCCGTGTGTCCCCTGCACGTAAAAGTCTCAAGTCAGTATACATGGTAATAAACACACGGGCAGAGACACCACCTTGTGTCTCAGTCGTGTGGAGGACACGACCTATGGCCACAGGCGTGTTCCTTGGCCATGTGCCCCTTATTGGATGCTAAGGTCAGAAATAGAATGTCAAGGATTTGGGACACAGGCTGGGACACGGACGTGTCATGGCCGTGTGAGGGACATGGGCGTATGTCAGACTGTGTGAAAACCCCCGTAGGTTCATATTTAGAATTCAATTCATACAGGCATGGGACACGGGCGTGTCCCTTGATGCTTAGGCTGTGTGTGTCACATGGACCATTAACACGGCCATGCCTTAATGACCACACGGGCATGTCGCCCATCCACACAAGCATGGCTCTGTTTCAAGGGTTATTTTTCTAAAGTTGGTTAAGGACCCGAGCTGGTCCCGAATGGTTTCCAATTTATGTTTGAGGCCTCGTAGGTAAATGTTAAGGAGTTTATATAAAGTTTTAAAATTTATCAAGTCTTGATGATTCAAAAAAGTTTGAAAAAACGTGTTTAAGTGTGGTAATGCCTCGTACCTATCCCGGCGTAGGGCTCAGAAATGGGGTGTTATATTTAGTGGTATCAGAGCTATGGTTTAGTTGGTTCTCGAGCTAACCTAGCGTGTGTTTGAGTCTAGCTATACATGCCATAAATAAATTGTGATAGTGTGATGACTCTTGATTTTGTTATCATGTTTTCTTATAGTAATGGATCCCGATTGAACTATGGCGGGCGATGTAGAAAGTAATGCACCGACTCTTGCTGAAGGGGTGGTGCCATCCGATAATCAACCTCTCACAGTTAGCCAGGGAGGGGGGGAAGGGGCTCAGGAAGCCTTTCTCCACATGATGAATGAATGGTACACGGAGTTCGTCTGAGCAAACCCGAATGCTCAACCCCCTCCACCTCTACCTATCCCTTAACCTGTCCCTATAGCACGCAGGGTATGAATTTTGTGAGACTGGATAGACCCCCAATAGACAAGATCCAAAAGCATGGAGCCGAAGAGTTCCGTGCAAATAAGGATGGTGATCCTGAAAGGGCAGAGTTCTTGCTTGAGAATACCATTAGGGTAGTCGATGAATTATCTTGTACTTCCGAAGAATACTTAAAGTGTGCCATATCCTTGTTGAGGGACTCGGCATACCACTGGTGGAAAACATTAGTTTCAGTGGTACCTCCCGAGAGGGTCACATGGAATTCTTCTAGGAGGAATTCTGGAAGAAATATATTAGTGAGAGATTCATGGATCAAAAGCATAAGGAATTTCTTGACTTGAAGCAAGGTCGCATGATCATTACTAAATATGAAAGGGAGTTCGTCTGACTTAGTAAGTATGCTCGGGAGTCTGTGTCCTCTGAGGCTAAGATGTGTCGAAGGTTTGAAGACGGACTTAATGAGGATATTTGATTGTTAGTGGGTATCCTTGAATTGAAAGAGTTTGTGGTGCTCATTAATCGAGCTTGTAAGGCCGAAGAATTTATTAAGGAGAAGAAGAAAATCAAGGCAGAGACTAAAGATGCAAGGAAGAGACATTCAAGAAAGTCATTTCCATCTCAGTCTAATAAATCTAGGGACATTTACTCCCATTCTCATGTGTCATCTGGATGCTCATATAGAGATCGTAAGAAGCGAGATTCGAATTCTAAATCTCGGGCTATATTAGTGGCTAGTGTGGGTAACGTCATTTCTTCTCGACCAGAGTGCCAGCATTGTGGTAGAAGTCATTTCGGCAAGTGTAGAATGAAGGATGGATCTTGTTTTTGATGTGGTTCTCAAGACCATTTTATCAAGGATTGTCCTGAGATAAACAAGAAAGAAAAATTTCAAGGTGCAATGTCAAGAGGCACCAATTCTAATGGAAGACTTCAGAAGAATGTCGGAAGCGGGGCTAGCAACAAGAATGTAACAAGAGACACCAGAGTGAGATCAGAAGTTAGAGCTCCGGCTAGAACCTATGCCATACGCGCACGTGAAGATGCATCTTCTCCCGATGTGATCACTAGTACATTTTCTCTCTATTATAATACTATTATTGCTTTGATTGATCATGGCTCCACTCATTCGTATGTGTGCATGAAATTGGTGTCAAACATGAACATACCTATTGAGTCTACGGAGTTTATGATTAAGGTGTCAAACCCTCTAGGCAAGCATGCAATAGTCGATAAAGTATGCAAGAAATGTCCTTTGACAGTTAGAGGTCACTGTTTTTCCAGCCGATTTGATGTTGTTACCATTCAACGAGTTTGATGTCATTTTGGGACTGGTTGACACTTCAAGAAGCTGTAGTAAATTGTAGGAAAAAGGTTATTAAATTGAAATGTGAAAATGGTGAAACTCTTTGGGTTAAATCAGATGAACCGGAGAATTTTTTCTATTGTAATATCTCAACGTCTGCCCAAAAATGTTTGAGGAGTCTGAGCTGAAGGTTGAGACAATATCAGTTGTATGCAGATATACAGACATATTTCCGGAAGAATTCCCTGGGTTAACCCCCTAATAGAGAAGTTAAATTTTGTATAGAGCTAATGCCAGGGACAACACCTATTTTGATTGCTTCGTATTGAATGGCTCCGACTGAGTTGAAGGAACTAAAGTGACAATTACAGGAATTGACCGATAAAGGCTTTGTGAGACCAAGCTTTTCACCGTGGGGTGCTCCGGTGCTTTTTGTGAAAAAGAAAGATGGGTCCATAAGGCTATGCATAGATTACTGCCAGTTAAATAAGATGACAATCAAGAATAAATATCCGTTGTCGCGGATTGATGACTTGTTCAATCAATTAAAATGAGCAGCATGGTCTTCTAAGATAGACTTGAGATCCGGCTACTATCAACTGAGAGTTAAAGAGTCAGATGTACCTAAGACTACTTTTAGGACGAGGTATGGTCACTACGAGTTCCTCGTCATGCCTTTCAATTTAACAAATGCTCCCTCCTTGTAACACCCCGTACCTGAGACCGTTGCCGGAGTCGGACACGAGGGGTTAACAGACTTAATTCGCTTATTTGCACAGTCTATTTTAAAATTTCCAGACGAGCTGGCTAACTGCGTCACTGTCACCTTAAAAATCATATCTTGAGTTCCAAAACTAGAAAACCAGTTCCGTAAATTTTTCCTGAAACTAGACTCATATATCCATCTACAAATTTTTTTCTAGAATTTTTGGTCGAGCCAATTAGTACAGTTTATTAGTTAAATTCTCCCCTGTTACAGGGTTCGACTATTCTGACCTTCATGCATTACGACTTGGATATCTCCCTGTACAGGGCTTCAATACTGATGCCGTTTGTTTCTATAGAAACTAGTCTCGAAAAGGAATCTATACATATATGGTATGACTTCTAATTATCTCTTTTTAATTTATAATGAATTTCCAAAGTCGGAACAGGGACTCCAGAAACCGTTCTGGCCCTGTTTTGCGAAAACATAAATATTTCATAATATACTTTTCATATGATTGTTTTGTTACTTTCCTATGAAAATAGATTCATCAAGGTTAGATTACATAATTTATTCACTATTTAATTCCATTCCTACTATTTTTAGTGATTTTTCACATTCACATCACTGCTACTATCAGCATCTATTTTTAAGGTAGACTTTACCTATTACATAGTTTCCATGATTCAACTAGCCCTTTAGCATATATAGCACAAAATATGATCATGATTAACCATTCCAATGGCTAATCATTCCCAAACATTTCCATACCTCTTAACGAACATCATACAAGACGATTATAATACTAAGCTCAAAGTGTATATAAGCCATTTTCGCATGGCTATCCAAATTTATACAAAACCAAAGGGTCCATGACCAACAACAAAGCGGGTAGTCCTATACATGCCATTTCAAAGTTCAACCAAAAGTGTACCAAAAGAGGCTTTGATAGTGTGGACGACTTCGACTTCGACAATCCCGAGTCCGATAGCTGACGAACCAAAATCTATAAAACAGAGATTCAAAGAAACGGAGTAAGCATTTAATGCTTAGTAAGTTTTGAGCCATGAAATTAGACACAACCAAAGTGTAGCATTCATATGGCTAAACGGATAATTTCATATGCACAAATTCTCAATATCATACTTACTTCACATTACCAACCCTTATATTCATACACAAAAGATCAACTTAGCCAAAGGCCGGTAGCTCATTTATCGACTGAGCGAATACTATTTGTAAGGGATCAACTAATTCAATGCATATACGAGACATACCTCATTGCTGGGATTTTACGAGCATATTAATTGAAACTATTACAGCAAGGTCGCTCATTCCCAAGCCAAGTACCTTCGGGATTTAACCGGATATAGCTACTCGCTCAATGCCTTCGGGACATAGCCCGGATATCGTAACTCGCACCAATGCCTTCGGGACTTAGCCCGGATATAGTAACTAGCACAAATGCCTTCGGGACTTAGCTCGGATGTAATAACTCGGACAAATGCCTTCGGCACTTAGCCCGGAACTAGTCACTAGTGCAAAATGCCTTCGGGACTTAGCCCGGTTATCATCCAAATATTCATGCACATATCAATAAATCATGACACATCTATTTTCATAATTAGAGTTCAAACACAAGTCACGTATTAAACAATCCCATTTTCGGCTCACTAGTCACATACAAACAGCATGGTTTAGTTTGCTTTATGACACGATCTCTATGCACATACGGCTACCCGTCATATGTATAGACTAATTAACTCAACATATAATTCAAGTAGAATCATCATATCACCGTATATTTGTTATGCTCATACGTCATGACTTAATCAAATCGTAAACTAAGTCTCGTTACTCGAAAACTTACCTCGGATGTTGTCGAAGCGATTCGATGGCTATTCGACCACTTTTTCCTTCCTTTATCGGATTTAGTTCCCTTTGCTCTTGAGCTTAATTTAACAAATAAATTGATTTAATCATTTGAGCATCGAAAAGAGGAACTCAAAGTACTTAGCCTATATATATACATTAGACATTAAAGTCACATACATATGAAATCATGAATCAACTCAACATATTAACCCACACTCCCTTTTAGCTGATTGTCTAAGCCAAATTAAAAGCATCAATATGCTTGCCTCTAACCGAATACATGCAACACCAATCTTCTTTCTATGGCCGAATATGCATGTCTATGTTGAGGCCGATTGCAACACTTAATACATTCTACAATTATGGTTACTTGTATTGACTAAATACCAATTCGTTTTAAGTTCAAAACTCGGCTAATACACATATATACACTAGAAGTCAAATACTAACATTTGCACTTCACCTTAATAGCTAGCTTAGCAAACCTTGATTTAACATATAATTGTTCATAACACAATTTAAGCATACTCTCCATTCCATCAATTCCAAAACACATACACTACTCAATAATGTTCAAAATTATATTCGGCCTTAGCACACAACTTGCTAGCCGATTCTTCTCCATCTAGCAACTAATGCACATATGTGCTCATTTGTTAGACTCTACTTCATCTAACAACAACCATATTTTTCTTCTACTTCCTACCATGGCCGAATGCTCAAGATACCTCAATACCGAAACTTTTAACTTGGGTTGCTTAAAGAACTTGGTGATGAGTTCAAATTTATCTAACACCTCAAGCATCATAACACATCCATATAGCTAACATGCTAATAGTATCAAGGCTTCAACCGAAACTTTTGAAGCCTCTTAGTTGAATACTAACTCTCTAATAACCCCAAATCCATCCATGAGATAGTTAGAATTTAGACTAATCATCCAAGGGATGTATGAACTTTCAAAGCAACATTAAACATACCTTACTCTAGCAACCTTCCATAGCCGATTTTTCTCAAAGCTCCATTTCCTTCTTTTCTTTCTTCTATTCAGCCAAGAACAACATGAGAGCTTTTTTTTTTCTTTTTTTTTTTCTTCTAGGTACGGCACAATGGGGACAACCACACACATTTTTTTTTTTTGTTTCTCCTCCTACTAACACTAATATTTTATTGCCCATGTTCTTTATTTTATTATTCCTAACATAAAGCATAAACCCAACATGTTTATGACATGTTTTAGCCATAACAATTTGTCCACCCTCATGCTCATGGCCGGCCACTACTAATTGGGGGGGGGAAATTGACATGCAAGTCCACCCTTTGATTTCATGCACTAATTGATCCTTATAGATTAACCTATCACATTTCAAAAGTGTCACACCTAAGTCCTATTGACTAAATTCACATGCAATTTACTAAATCGAAGCTTAAAACTTTCACACATTCATAGTCACATACTTTAGACAATAAATATCATATTCAAATAATTTAGTGACTCGGTTTAGCGGTCCCGAAACCGCTTTCCGACTAAGGTCACTTTAGGGCTGTCACACTCCTTGTTTATGGATTTAATGAATAGGATTTTTCGGCCATACTTGGATAAGTTTGTCATTGTATTTATCGATGACATCCTAATCTATTCTAGAGATGAGGTAGAGCATACCGAACACTTGAGAATTGTTCTACAGACTCTGAGAAACAATTAGTTGTATGCCAAGTTTAGTAAGAGTGAGTTTTGGCTTCAAGAAGTCGAATTTTTGGGTCACATTGTCTCGAGCGATGGCATTAGGGTTGATCCCAGCAAGCTTTTTACTATTATTGAATGGAAACCCTCAAAGAATGTATCCGAGGTTAGAAGCTTTTTGGGTTTGGCTAGTTATTACATGTGATTTGTAAAGGATTTCTCCATGATTAGTACTCCCATGATGAGGTTATTGCAAAAAGAAGTTAAGTTTGAATGGTTGGATAAGTGCTAGTAGAGTTTCGAGAAGTTGAAGAAGTTCTTGACTGAGGCTCCAGTATTTGTACAACCCGAATTAGGAAAAGAGTTCGTGATTTATAGTGATGCTTCTCTGAATGGCTTGGGATGCGTACTTATGTAGGGAGGCAAGGTTATAGCTTATGCCTCGAGACAATTGAAACCTCACGAGAATAATTATCCGACACATGACTTAGAGTTGGCCGCCATAGTGTTTGCCTTGAAGATCTGGCGACATTATTTGTTCAAGGAGATATGTCATGTATACACCGATCATCAAAGTCTTAAGTACTTGATGACTCAGAAGGATCTAAATCTGAGACAACGGAGGTGGTTGGAACTATTAAAAGACTATGAATTGATTATTGACTACAATCCGGGTAAGACAAATGTGGTCGCATATGCATTGAGTAGAAAATCATTATTTGCATTGAGAGTAACGAACGCCCAATTGGCTTGGTCAGAGGATGGTTCGATTCTAGCTGAGTTAAAAGCTAGACCGACGTTTCTCCAAGAAATTTGTAAAATTCAGATGAGTGACAATAAATTGTTAGCCAAGAGAACTCAGTGTAAATCGGATGTTGAGTTAGATTTTCAGATTGATTCCGATGGTTGCTTGAGATTTCAGGGTAGGATTTGTGTTCCTAAGGATATCGAGTTGATTCAGAAAATTTTAATTGAGGCTTATAGTGGTTGTTTGTCAGTACACCCTAGATGTACAAAAATGTACAATGATTTGAAGAAAATGCATTGGTGGCCGGGTATGAAAAGAGACATTTCGGAGTTTGTATTAAAATGCTTAGTGTGCCAAAAAGTGAAGGTAGAGCACCAAATAACTTCAGGTTTACTTTAGCCTATCATGGTCCTCGAGTGGAAGTGGGATCAGGTTACTATGGATTTTGTGATGGGTTTGCCGGTAACTCCGAGGAAGAAAGATGTCGTATGGGTTGTGATTGATCGACTAACAAAGTCAGCTCATTTTATCCCGATGCAAACGGATTTCTCACTTGATAAGCTAACCGACTTGTACATTTTTGAGATTGTGAGGCTTCATGGAGTGCCCTTGTTTATTATTTCAGATAGGAACCCGAGGTTTACTTTGAGGTTTTGGAAGAAGTTGCAAGAAGCTTTGGGGACAAAGTTGAATTTTAGCACAGCTTTCCATCCGCAAACCAACGGTCAGTCGGAGAGAGTAATTCAAACCCTTGAGGATATGTTACGTTGTTGTGTCCTGGAGTTCCAAGGCAGTTGGGAGAAGTATCTACCACTGGTCGAATTCACTTATAACAATAGCTATATGTCGAGTTTGAAAATGGCACCTTATGAAGCGTTGTATGGGCGTAAGTGTCGAACGCCTTTGTATTGGACCGAGCTTAGAGAGGGTCAAATTCACGGGGTCGACTTAGTCAAGGAGACCAAAGAACAAGTTAAGGTGATTCATGATTGTCTAAAGGCCACTTCGAATAGATAGAAATCTTACGCGGATTTGAAACAAAAGGAGATCGAGTTTCAGGTCGGCGATAAAGTATTTTTAAGAGTATCTCCTTGGAAAAAGGTTCATAGATTCGGTAAAAAGGGTAACTGAGTCCTTCTTTTATCGGACCTTATAAGGTGTTGAGAAAATTGGCCCAGTAGCCTATCGGTTAGCCTTACCATCAGAATTGGAAAGGATCCACGACGTATTCCATGTGTCCATGTTATGCCAATACCGCTCTGTACCTTCACATGTGATTTATCCGACTGAAGTAGAGCTTAGATCGGATATGTCTTATGGTGAGGAACCTGTTAAGATCCTAGCTTGAAAAGTTAAGCAACTAAGAAATAAGAATGTTCCCCTTGCGAAAGTGTTATGACAGAGACATGGGGTTGAAGAGGCCACATGTGAGCCCGAGGAAATCAAGAAAAGCTAACACACAAATCTTTTTACCGATAAGATTTTCGAGGATGAAAATCTCTAAGGGGGAGAATTGTAATAGCTCGATTTTGGGCCTAGTCAAAACAGTGGTTTCGAAACCACTCACCCAGGGTCGGAGAAAATTTTTTGATATTATTTTATGTGTTATAGCATGATTTTATGAGTGCATGAAAATTTTGGTGAATTTATTTTAGCGATTACATGCTTAATTGCGAAAAACGACTAAATCGCCTAAAATGTAAAAGCACCATTTTGATAGATAAGGTTGTTAATTTGCCATGAATCTTAATGTGGAGGTCTTTAAAGGACAATTAGGCAAATTTTAGAAGGGTGGCCGGCCATAGGGGACAAGTTGGTCAAAAAATAAAAAGTCTAGGTGGTTCAGTGACTTAATTGAATAAAATAAAACAAAATGACTTCATCTTTTCATTCTCTTCTCCTACCACCGAAATTTTCAACTATTAGAGGGGCTTTTAAGCTTCAAAATTTCAACAACTTTAAACATTTGCAAGTAAGTGATCTTGATGACTTTTCTTTAATATTTTTAAACTTCTAAGACTCTTATAACATGAGCTTTCTAATGGGGGGACTATTTTGCAAAATGGTTGAAAGTCTAAGGTTTTTCCATGAGAGCATTTAGGTTGTTTGTTGAATTTTTATGGAAGAAAATGAGTCTTGAATAAGTAATAAACAAATTTTGTGAGGAAGTTTTCATGGAAACCCTAACTAAGGACCATTTTGCATAAGTTGTAAAACAGGTGATAAATGTATGAAATAATGAAAATTGTGGACTGCTTCTAGTATAAAAAGTATTCGACTCAGCTTGATTAGTGAGAAAATGTGATTAAAATCAAATTTCGAGCCTAGGGGTAAAATGGTCATTTTGTGAAAGCCTAAGGGCAAAATGGTTATTTTACCCAATTATAAATTTTTGAGTATCTAGATTTATATGCTGATGAAATGAATGAATTTTATCAATATAGAATAAGAGAAGCGTGATTCGAGTATTGATCGGGGTAAGAACAAAGTTTACGAGGATTAAGCTCGTTTCCATCATTTTGTACCGAGGTAAGTACATATGTAACACCCCAAACCCGTGACCGTCACCGGATTTGACCACGAGGTGTTACCGGGCTTACTTTACTTATTCCTCTCTTGGAATTTTTTTTTTTGTTTTCCTTTTTCTGTTCCAGGCAGGTTAGTTAACTGCATCACTGTCACCTTAAAAATCATATCTCGAGTTCCAGAAATCGAAAATGAGTTTCGTAAATTTTCCCTGAAACTAGACTCATATATCCATCCATGGATTTATTTCTAGAATTTTTTGTGGGGCCAATTGGTACAGTTTATTAGTTAAAATCACCCCTGTTTCAGGGTTCGACTACACTGACCTTTACGCATTACGACCTGGATATCATCTCGTACAGAGCTCTAATGCTCATGCCGTTTGTTTCTAATGAAACTAGACTCAAAGGGAATCTATGAATATAAGGCATGACTTCTAATTGTTTCTGGATAATTTATGGTAAATTTTCCAAGTCGGAGCAGGGGATCCAGAAACAGTTCTGACCCTGTTTCGCGAAAACCTGAATATCTCTTAAAATACAGCTCATACGGTCGTTTCGTTTCGTCCATATGAAAATAGATTCATCAAGGTTCAATTTCATAATTTATTCACTATTTAATTCTACTTCTACTATTTTTAGTGATTTTTCCATCTCACCTCACTGCTGCTGGCAGCATCTGGTACTAAAGCAAACAATGACTATTTCATAATTCTTCCATGGCCAACTATTTCATCATACATAATACAAACTATGGCCACCTTATCAAAATTAAGGTTTCTAAGGCTCGTGCCTATAGGTTTTAGATTCACACTCAACCGACCACATAGGCCATCTTCGCATGGCTTAAAGTTTACAACCCGAGATTCAACAAAACAAAATAGCCTATACATGCCAAATGTTCTCCTAGTTCAACTACGAAGACAATACCAAAAGATTTCCAGCCGGTGTGATGACTTCAACGACGGTTCCGAGCACATAAACGATACGAGTCCAAGAGACCTAAAATGGGTGATAAGAAAACACCGAGTGAGTTTATAACTCAGAAGTCATAAGCATTTCACAACCATCCGTTACTAAAATTATCATAAAATGAAATAATGAAACAAGGCCCAGCGTTCCACCATACCGAACTATACCATAGTTCCTTAGACCTTCGGATCAATCTCATACCAAGTCATACATTTACATTTCATATACTATTCAATAGGATATTTGAAGCAATTTCCATACATCATTTCATTTCCGCAACAATCATGCAATTGAAATCATCACATAGATTTAAAACTTACCGACTCAACTCCGAGCATGAACATAGTATCTATTAGCCACGAACTCAAGGTACTTACTCTTTCCGCTGTCCATACTCAACTCGATGAAGACACACCCTCCATATAATTGTTCGATCGGAGATATATATATATAGAGTACGCACACACGAGTGCTTAATACTCGATTTCGCACACTTAGTGCCATGTGATTTAAGCCCGCACACATAGTGCCATACCCTTCGAGCTCGCACACCCAAAGGTCAGTATATTTCCAGCATGCACACTTAGTGCCATATATTTCCAGCATGCACACTTAGTGCCATATATTTCCAGCATGCACACTTAGTGCCAATCTCGTCACCGTACACACGTGTTGTTCAAGACACTTAGTGCTGAAAGCAAACTTTCTACACATTTCACTATTTCTTTTACATTCAACAATGTCATCATTCCATACACATACATTTTCATTTACATATCATCTCATTAAACACAATTGCATAGATATTATGATCATTTAAAACAATGCCAAATATATGCTTAATGACTTACCTTGTGTTGGGTAAAATGGTTCCAACTCGGCTATTCGATGTTCTTTCCTTTGCTTTTGCTTGATTCTCCCCCTCTAGCTTCTTGAGCTAATCAATAAATTAACTAGTTTAACCGTCTTGCCAAATATTTATACATATATACATGACATCAACAATACTATCATCATTAATTCATCAATTCACAAAGTTTTATTTCACGAACATTTGACCCATTTTTACCCCATATGGCCGAGTGCTACATTCATTACTCAACTAGCCATTCAACAATTTTCAGCCTCATTACCACCCTTTTTATGTCTAATCGTCTAAATGAGATCATAAACATGCCTAACTATAGCCGAATGTGCAACATTAATCTAGCATTTCCATTGCATTTAACACTTAACATTTACCCTATCTAGGCCAAATTTTGCTAGCACACAAGCCTTTGGCCGAATGTCCTTGACCTCTAGTCACCCAAAATTTCTTTGTTCTTTAAAATTCATCCAAGACTACATTCGCACTTCCAACTAATAATTTAGGTGCTCTCAAGCTCATTCACAAGTACTATTATATATCACATTAAGCATTAAATCATTTTGCAACATAAATTTTATAGCATGGCCGAATACTCATGCACATACACACATAACAACAAGAACTCAATGGCACAAAATCTCCTTTTGTTAAACATTCGAACTCACTCATCTCCATGCTTTCATCACAACAACATCAAAACACTAATTAGGAAATACAACATTCTTGGTCGAAATTTAACTCACCTAACAACTTAGTTTCGATCCAAGATTCAAGGAAAAATTTGAACCAATCCTCCAAACTATGCATGCATTTTCAAGAGTGGCATAAAACATACCTTCTTGTATCAAAACACCTTAGTCTAGTAAGCTCCCATGGCTAATTTTCTCAACCTCCCCCTTTCTTCTTAGTACATTCGCCATGCAAAGAAAAATGAGAGAATGGACACTTTTTTTCTTCTTCTCAAGTCATGGCAATTGTAACAAAATGAGAAAGGATGAACAACAAAATTTTTCTCCTTTCTTTTCCTCAACTCACGGCAACAAGGGGGCATCCACACTTTTTTTTTCATCATTTTCCTTTTTTTCATTTCTTTATTTTCCTTCCATAATGCACTAGGCCAACATGTCTAGGACATGTTTTCTTTGCCCATCATCATGTCATGGCCAGCCACTAACCTTAGGAAATGGGTTATTTGACATGCAACTCCACCCTTGTGTTAACATGCACTAATAAGCCATTTAAAATTAGCCTATCATATTTCACCATGTTTCACATTGATCCCTATTTAATAATTTCTCATAAAATTGGTAAAATTAGAGAATGAAACTTCCACATATGCATGCACACACATAGTAAGCATAGAATATAACAATTAATTATTTTTATGACTCGGTTTAGTGGTCCCGAAACCACTTTCTGACTAGGGTCAATTTAGGGCTGTCACAACATATGTAAATAACGTGTCATTGTAGCTTACTTTTAAATGTTTTATTTTTACCATGTATCATAAATTTTACTCGATGTCATAAAAGTATAAATAATGCGAGGTAAGGGTAACCTACGTTATGAACAAGTGCAACGACATCAGGTTAGATACGAGATCCCGTTGAACCTTGGAAATAGTATAGGATATAAAAAGGTAAGTCATGAGAAATTGGGTGGTTTGAACTCATTAGTTGAGTCTGAGTTCATAAGATAAGCCAAATATGTAATGTGGGTCTGGGTACTAACTTTGTGTGTATACCCGTGAGTAGCTCAATGAGCGGCCATTACATAATAGAGCTATAGGGTCCGGGTGCTGGCTTTGTAAAAGGCCTGTGACTAGCTCAAATATACAAGTATTACAAAGTTCGAGGTAGCTTTTGCTACTTGTATGGTACTTAAGAGTAAACTATCCAAGTATTCATTGGTATTTTCGAGTGTTCAATGGGTAACTCGATGAATGGATTAGCGATACTTCGGGTGAGGTATGTCAATAAGGAGAATGAATTTGAGTTATTTTACAGGTAACTGCAGGTATGTATACTAAACTCCCGAATGAAGACCTTAGTATGTGATGAGATGTAGTAAGTATCATAGATTATGTGAAGAGTAAGATAGTGAGATTAAAATGATATATCATTTAAGTATGATAAACCACGATTTGATGAATGTATTTCTAATTACACTTATTTACATATATGTACTTACTAAGCTTCCATGCTTACCCTATTTCCTTTCCACTTTCTTATAGTGCCTCCAAACTAGTTCGAGGATCGTCGCTTACGTCGGAGAAGCCAGCCACACTATCCTTGAAGCACTTAGTATAGTTAGTTTTATCATTTTGATTATGGCATGTATATGAACTTTTGATTTTATTTTTGTGTCACATTGTTTTGAGGCCAAAGGTGTTGGCTTGTTTTTAGCATTTGAGTCATTTTGTATAAGGCCATGAAATTGGCTAATATTGTAAGTCATTATATAAATGCAAGATAGTCTTTTACGAATTTGAAATTTTTGGTATGATTGAACCTATGAAATGTATATAGGTCTTAGCTATGGTTATTGGTTGATAAATAATATTAAGTTAGATTTTCATATGTTGATTGGTATTAAATTGTGTTTCAGGGTGACATAGGGCTTTGTAAATAGCTTTATATTGTAACGCCCCGATTTTTGGGCTTGGAAGTATTGGGCCTTGAGTCTGGGTTCGGGTAGAGGATGGCCCGAATAATTTGGATGTTATTATTATTTTTATTATTATTTCGTATTTCTGGTTTAGTAATTAAATAAATTACGAAAGGTTTATGGTGTGGGAAAAAGGTCCGGGGCTCGGCCATAGCTTTAGCAAAATTCTTAAATTTTGCCTCTTAAGAGAATCTGGACAGTAGGCCTTATTAATAATTTGGCCTGAGTTTTAGCACAAGCAGGCATCTGGTCCAGTGGCTAAGGACACTAGAAGGGCATGGGTGGTGCCTGGGTTCAAGGCACGGCGCGTGCAAATTGGGTGTTTTTTTTAATATTCAGGTTGCGGTTGGAATAGGGGTTGAAAGGAGTTGCGAGCATAATCCAACATAAGGAGCGCCTGTGACACAGTGGCAACAGCGTGCTGGGCACACGAAAAGGGTGCAGGTTTGAATCCTTGTACGGGCGAATTCCATTTTATTTTTAAAGCTGGCCAGAACTGAAGCAGACAAGGGTTATAAATTAATTGAGAGAGGGTTATGTCATGAAAGGAACTTCAATACAGTGGCAAGTAGCTTATGTATGGGTTTAGAAGGTCGCAAGTTCGAGATGTACAGCAGGCAAAATTTCCTTTTTATTTCGCAAGTAACAGGAGCTTCAGCAGGTAAGGTTTATAATTAATTGTGACCCTATATTAGTAAAGAAGGAAGCGTGGTACAATGGCCAGCAGCACGGGCGAAGGCGCAAGGACGGACGGAGGTCTAGATTTTGAGCCTCACCTCACTCACAGAAGGCTTGGGTTTTTGCTGCACGTGTGGGGAAGGAGTTAGAGTCTAATCAGGACTACTGGCAGCATGCTGAAGCAGTGCAAGGGGTGGATAAGGATACTGCTAATCGGTGGAAGAGTTTGAGCTGATCAGGGGATTGGGTAAGGTAAGATAAGGGAGGAAATTTAAGAGCTGATCAAGGAGCTTGGTGTTGGTCGAATGTTGGACTCTTGAGGAGCAAGAGTTGGCCGGCCAAGGGTCTTTAGTATAGGCAATTCGGCTAGGTCTATGGGCCATTATTTTTTTTTCCTTGTCAAATATTATTTCCCTTCTCCCCTCTCTTTCATTCATCTTTTCTTTTCTTTTCTCCATAGCCGAACTCATACTCTTCTCTCTTTGTCTCTTCCCTTATTTTCCTTTCTTCATTATTTCGCAGTAGCCGAATCTCATCATAGCCGAACCTCTATTCTTTTCTTCCTTAAAAAGCCGAAACCCTCATCCTGTAGTATAGGAAGCCGAATCTTTGGCTACTTGAATCTGCTTCTTCTAGTAACTATGGTGGATTGGAGTTAAGATCATAGATAGGAGCACTTTTCTGGCCCGAACAATGATTGGTAAGTTGTCGAATAACTTCCATTAATTATTTATGATTTAAGATAAAAGCCGAAACCCCTTAAGGGTGGCTAGCTTTTGGACTAAGGGCATTGGTGCCTCTTTCTTTTTCATTGTGTAAGCGTTAGCGTGGACAAGGGAGCGTGCAGTGAAGGGTTTGAAGGCTGATTCGAATTGGATCTCTAGATCTAATCCATATTTCGACAAAAAGGTAAGAACTCTAGGGTCTAAGGGAATATTGGTCGAATATGGTAAGGGGGAGATAGTACGTAGCTTGTTTTCGGTTTGTAGACTGACGTTTACTAACTCAATTGTAGGAACTCATGAGTGGATCTCGCCAGCGTACCGTTACAAGTCAGGTGTGTAAACGACACCCACTCATAGACTAGATCGGCAAAAGCCGAAAAGTCGAAATGCCGAAAAGCCGGCATCTTGTGAACTTGCGATCGTGCGAGCACTCGTGAAGTGGTTTGTTTGTTAATTTTGGTAATCACAAGCGGTATGATTACAAAGTGCGCAAATTCGTGCACTTCGATATATTTGGGCTTAATGAGCCGAAAACGGGTTAATGGGCCAACAGGCCCAATTCGATAAAAATGTTCGGTAAGTGTTTCTGTTAATGTGTTAATGACTGTAACATGTAAGTAAACCCTAAAATAGTTGAATTTACTAAAATACCCCTAAGTATGAAAATTACCACTATACCCCTATGTGCAAAATTACCATTATACCCTTAGGGTTAGTTTTGACTGAGATACATGATATTCTGATTCTGTTTGTTGTATGCCATGACATGTATATCTGTTGCATGAGATATGGGTTATATTGATAGAGGAAGCATTCTGGTGGCTATGCCACAAATATCTGTTTCTGGTGGCTCTGCCCCAAATATCTGATTCTGGTGGCACTGCCACAAATATCTGTATCTGGTGACTCTGTCACAATATCTGTTCTAGCAGCCATGCTGCAAACTTGTAACGTGTAGCGGATGGGTGGGTTGAGTAGTCTCCCCACATGGTGTAAGGTTGGCACGGGGGTGTATACGCATGGACATGGGTTGGGTTTTTCTGCATACATGATATATCTGTTCTATTTCTGTTATGGGCCTATGGGCTTCATTCTGAATTCTGTATAGGGCTAAGGCCTAACTTAATCTGTTTCTATGGTTTGAACTGATTTGGACTATGGTTGGGTTATTTTACACACTGAGTTTTCCAAACTCACCCCTTAATTTTATCCATGCAGGTAACCCTCAACCATAGTGGACTTGGAGCTGTGAGGGATACGGAGTGGCCACATGTTTTGCAAGCTAGATTTTCTTCTTATGACTTGATTAGTTTTTATTTACTTTAATTATTTTGGGTTTAAGTTGTAATAAGGTCGCTTTAATTATTTTTAATTGCTTTAGTATGATTATTAGCATAGGCATGATATTGATTTAAATGTTTGGAATTGAATAGCTCTAGGGCACGTTTTAAAGAAATTACCTGATTTCAAAATATCGTGAAACAAGACAAAGCTTCCGTAACGAAAACGTTTTCAAAGATTAATAAGTGCTTTCAAAGGCTTAAAACGAAATGGATTTTCCTAAACAATCATTCAATTCAAGTGTGGCAATGGTCATGTGCATGTCTAGGAGTGGATCCGTGGAGAGCTTGGTACTTAAGCAGTCTGATAGACTCACCTCCTCTTTTCTGCTATCCTACCTGGTGCATAACTTCCATTCACTTTAACCTATAACGAAATTGCTCTCTAAACACTAAGAAAGATTTTAGATAAAACATGAGTTTTTCAGTAATGCTTCAACGTGACACGCTGGATTCGGTCGTAATCTGGGCCAGGTTTGGGGTGTTACATATATTGTCCACACAGGTAGACATATAGGCGTGTGTCTAGGCCATGTGTGACACACGGCCAGCCCCATGGGCGTGTTGTCCGGCTCTGTGTCCCCTGCATGTAAAAGTTTCAAGTTAGTATGCATGGTAGTAAACACACACGAAGAGACACGGCCGTGTGTCTCAGCCGTGTGGAGGATACGGCCTATGGCCACGAGCTTGTGCCTTGGCCGTGTGCCCCTCATTGGATGCTCAGGTTAGAAACAGAATGTCAAGGATTTTGGACACAAGCTAGGACACGAGCGTGTCATGGTAGTGTGAGGGACACGGGCTATAGACACGGACGTGTGTCAAGCCGTGTGAAAACCCCTGTAGGTTCAAATTTAGAATTCAATTCATACAGGCGTGGGACACGGGTCTATCCCTTATGCTTAGGCCATGTGTGTCACACGGGCCATTAACATGGCCATGTCTTAATGACCACACGGGCGTGTCACACATCCACACGGGCGTATGCTCTGTTTCAAGGGTTATTTTTCTAAAGTTGGTTAAGGACCCGAGCCGATCCCGAATGGTTTCCAATGGATGTTTGAGGCCTCGTAGGCAAATGTTAAGGAGCTTATATAAATTTTTAAAATTTATCAAGTCTTGATGATTCGAAAAAGTTGGTATGAACGTGTTTAAGTGTGGTAATGCCTCGTATCCTGTCCCGGCGTAGGGCTCGGGTCTGGGGTGTTACAGATTATTCGACAACTTGGGTTTCCCCCCGATCGAAATCTGATTTCTTTGGTTCTTGATCTAAACATATTCAAATTAAACTTATTCAAACATAATTTCATTCAATTTATTCCAAAAACGCATAAATGGCCAAATTACAATTTTGCCCCAAACATTTTACACTTTTTACAATTTAGTCCAAATTGCACAAAACACAAAACATGCAAAATTTGCACACACCATGCTAGGCTGAATGTTACCCATGCTCATACAAGTCCATACATTTCATTTATTTCACATTTTAGTCCCTCATTTTTTTTTTGTAATTTAGCCCTAATTACTCAAATTCATCAAAAATTCCAATACAAAATATATTAATCCAAAACATATCTTTCATAATTCACCATCTAACATCACAAAGCTCAATTATTCATCAATGGCATAGCTCAAAATATTCATCAAAATCATAAATTCAAGCATGGGCTTTGTACATTACACTGCAACGATCTCAAAAACGTAAAAATTATCAAAAACCAAGCTAGTACAAACCCTTAATCAAGCTTCAACTATGGCAGAACCTTAAAGCTTTATTTTTCTTTCTTTCCTTTTCATATTTGGTCAAGTATGAAAGATGAACACATGGTTTTTATTTTTTTTATGTTTTATTATTATAACATTATTATCATTTTACCTATTTAACCTTTGTTATAAAATAATAAACCATTATAAATCATGTATTAAACAGTCCATCACTTTAACTATGGTAATATTGCATTATAAATACCTCAAATTAAAAAAACAACAACAATTCGGCCCTTTCACATTTAACCATCAAATTTTCATTTTACGCGATTAAACCCTTTTATTAAATCGGGTACTCAAACGACAAAATTAAAACATGAAAATTTTACGAATATAAATTCACACATAATAAACACAGAAAATAAATTTTAAAAATTTTTCTAACTCAGATTCATGGTCCCGAAACCACCATTTCGAATAGGGTCTAAATCGGGTTGTTACAGTAAAAGTTCTTATATGGTAATTAGACCATAATTGTGATAGTGGAATATGATGGCTTGGTATTTTGTGTAATTTTGATTAATTTTAAACGTTAATTAAGTAAATTGGTAATTAAAGATAAGCTAAATAAAACCAAATAAAAGTACCATCTTTTTCTTCTTTATTCAATCGAAAGTTCAAAAAAAAAAAAGAAGCCATTTTTCTTGAAGCTAGGTTCGGCCATCTTTGAATGCTCAATTAGGTGTGCATTTTTGTCTTGTTTTTAATGATTTATACATTTTTAGGATCGTTGTAGCTTAATCTAGCTAGCTATGGACTAATTTGTGAAACTGTCAAACTATTAGGGTATTACCATTGATGAACATGCTTGAGTTTTGAAGTTTGATGAGAGAAAATGAATGGTTGTTGTTATTTTTGTAAAGGAATTTTTAGTGAAATTGTCAAATAGGGACAAAACTAAAAAATAGGAATTATTACATGGTGAAATTGTGAAATAATTGAAGTATAGTGCATGCTAAGGACCTATTTGATATTCGACCATAGTGGGTTGTGGTGAAATTGTGTAAATTTCCATTTTTATGAACTAGGGACTAAATTGCAAAGAATTAAAAGTATAGGGGAAAAATGATAATTTTCCAAAAAATTTGGATTAACTTGAATGAGAAATATATTAAATTGAATTAAATTTATCTGTATAGATCAAGATAGACCTCATACGGGATTAGATCGAGGCAAAGAGAAAATCTCGGATTAATCGCCTCCGTATCTACGTATACTCGTCGAGGTAAGTTCATGTAATTAAATTGAATATTTATATCCTTTAATTGAGTTATATGTATGTGATTTGTATAATTGCCATGTATAAATATCGATCGCATATCTGACAACATACGATGATTACCGAGCCCCATTTGAACCTTAGAAATTCGTAGGATAAAATGACATGTCATTAGGGATTATCGATTCTCAGCTCGTATGAGCTTACCGATTGCAACTCGTGAGAGCTTACTGATTCTTACTGATTCTTAGTTCGTGAGAGCATACCAATTCATAGCTTATATGAGCATACATGTACAGGAATTAACGGATTACAGTTTAGCACACTATGTGTGAGCTATCCCGAGTATTCAACGATATTCTAAATGGTTCGATGGGCAATGTTCTGATATGATAAGACATGATTTCTATACAAACTATTATAGGTATACCTATGAATTACGTGGAAAATTATATTACTTGGTATATAGGTATATGAAATGGATGATACATGTATATGGAATTTGATTAATTGTTGAACACATCCATGACTTAGTTTATATATGTGTTTACATGACTAACATGGTTAATGTTTATGTGTTTACATTACTAATATGGTTTATATGTGCTTAGGCATTTGGAAAATATATGTTGGGATATGTTTTGTTTACTTACCTTATATGTGAATAAAAGGTCAGTTAAATTCTATTTTATACGAACTTACTAAGCTTAAATGCTTACTTTGTGTATTTTTTGTGTTTTACAGTGAATCGGATGCTTATTTGGGTTGGAAGCTTTTCGGAGCTATATCACACTATCCATTGGCTCTTTTGGTACATTTAGTTTGTTTAATTTTGGTTATAATGGCATGTATAGGTTGTTTTGGCTAATGTTGGCCTATATGTGTTTTGGTTGTTGGAAATGACCATTTGGTTGGTTTGCATTGTGGCCAGATGATTTGGCTTGTGTTTTGGCATATTTTGGTATGTAAATAAATTGCCTTAATAGGGTTGACTTGTGGTTGAATGATGAAAGATAAAATTATAGCTAAATAGCATTTAATATGTGTGTCTTGTGATATAATGACTTGTGGTAGATTGGTACTTAAGTAGACATGATTTATATGGTAAATTGATGCTAGTTAAGGAATAGTAATTTTGGTACCAAATGGTTGTGTTTTAGAAAGTGAGTTACATGGTAAGTTTTGATACAAATATGCATATATGTTAGTTGATCAATTGGTTATATTGAACACATGATTAGTCATATTTATAAATTGTCATTTGAGGTGCGTAAGGGCATATTGGTTGTATGTGATAATACCATTTGAATAAGGCTAGAAAATGCATGGTTTTGGTACCTCATTATGACTTACTTATATACATTATGTTGGGTGTAGGTTTATGTTGAATTGGGTGAGAAATATGGCTTGTAAAATAGCCTATTTTCATCCACACGAGCAGACACGGGTGTATGTCTCAACCGTGTGTGACACACGGCCAGATGGCATGGCCGTCTGTCCCCTATAACTTTCATAATGTTGCAAGTACGGCTATTACACGGCCTAGCACATGGCCTGGTGGAACACAGGTATGTAAGGTTAATTGGAAGGGTACACGCCTTAGCACACGAGCATGTGACTTGGCTGTGTATCCAAGTCAGAGAGTTACACAGGCATGGACACGGGCTAGGAAACGGTCGTGTGTCCCTATTTCAAATGTGCACACGACCTAAGACACGGGCATGTCTCTTGGCTGCAGCTTTGAAATTTTTCAATGTTTTTTGAAAAATTCTCTGAGTTTTTGATTAAGTCTCAACTTGTTTCTAATGCATATTTTGGCCTCGAGGGCTCGTATATGGGACAATATGAATGATTTTGATTGGTTTTTTATATGAATATTGATATGTTATGAAATGTTCAAAATTCTATTTGTTTGTATTGTAAACTCCGGTAGTACTCCATAACCTTGTTCTGGCGATGAATACGGGTTAAGGGTTTTACATGTCCTGTGATGGTGCGAAATACAAGTAGGAAGGTGGGTTCGGTCACTTTTAATTGAAAGAGAGGAGAAAAAGTGGGAAGAAAAGAAAATCAGTGGAGGAGAATGTGTCCCATGATGGTTGCAGTGGTGGACATGGTGACGCAAGGTGGAAGGGGGGAGGGGAACCCGAAAAGAAAAGAGAGGGAATGTTGGTTGAGGATGATGGTGAGGTGGTAGTGCAAATAAACTCAGAACGGTGGAAAGAAAAGAGTGGTGGTTGTGGTGGCCAAAAAGAGAGAAAAAGGATAGGAAGAAAATGAAAAAATAGAGACTGAGGTGGAAATGGGGGTGATGGATGGTACAAGGGGTGGTGTAGCTTGGTCAGCTATGACCAGGTTCAATGCAATAGAAGCTTATGGTAAGAGAAGAGCTTTTGGTAAGGGAATGAGATAATGAGGGAAAATGGGGATGTGTTTCATTTTAACAAGGCAAGTTTGACTTGCTAATGGATGAAAGAAATCCTCCCTATATGGTAACATAGGTAGATGGTAAGGCTAGCTAGCACATGCTGAAAATGTTTACATATTAAATAAAAAATATGTGCACAAAGGGGTTCGAATTATAGACCTCAAAGATAGCTAAGGAGTTTCCTACCACTAAGCCACAACACTTCCTTGTTTTCAATAATACGCAAATAATTTTAAGACGTGAGAAATAGCAGATTCACCCTCTTTACTAAATTAAATTAACTAAGAAAATAGGATGTGACAAATTCTAGGTTTGATGGACATTATTCGAAGAAGTTCCCTTCCCCACAATAAACACAAGCTACATTTTTTAATTGATTCGGTGACTGACTTGCAAAATTATTAAACCCATTAGTAGTAAAGTTTTTAAGCATTGAGGATACCTAAGATGCAAGTGAAGTGAAAGTGTCCACTTCATGTATTCCTGCGACTCGTCTTCCTAATGCTGCTCGATTGGTTTGGCCATTGATAATTTTTGTTGGCAATTCTCTCAATGATTTCATAAGCCTCGTTATAAAACTTAAAAGGAGAGCACCATTAACAGAAGCATCTACTACCATCCTTATGTGAGCATCGAGACAATTATAGAACGTCTCTAATTGGATGCAATGAAGGATTCCATGATAAGGGCATATTTGTAACAGTTCTTTAAATCTTTTCCACACCTCATACAAGGACTCGTCATCCATCTGTTGGAAGGTAGTTATCTCGTTTAGCAACTTAGCATTCTTGCTAAATGGGAAATACTTCATAAGGAATATTTCTGCTAACTCTTGCCATTGGTAATGGAATCTGGTGGCAATGAATTCAACCAAGCTCAAGCTCTGTCCCTTAGTAAATATGGGAAAAACTTTAATCGTAATGCATCTTCGGGTACTCCAACTAACTCAAAGGAATCACTCACCTCCATGAACAATCTTAGATAAAGGTAAGGATCTTCAGTAGGCTTTCCATTGAATTGGCCCACTGTTTGAAGCATCTGGAACATGACTAACTTCAGCTCAAATCGTTGTGCCTCGATTTTAGGTCTCCTAATACCTGGATTAAGCTCATGAAACAATGGCACGACTGTAACACCCCTAATCCATATCCGTCACCAGAATAAGGTTATAGAACATTATCGTAAAATCGTAACTTAAAACATTCAATTCCAAACATTTCATAAAGCATAGCATAATTCATTCAAACATTTGCATATAGTTTCTTATTCGAGCCCTCGAGGCCTCAGAAACACTTTAAAACCCGATTTAGGACTAAATCAGAAACATTTTGAACCTTATGGAAAAAGATAAAAAATTTCACACTATAGGGGTAACACGACCATGTGGCCAGGCCATTTGACTTACATAGCTGAGACACATGCCCATGTCTCAGGCTGTGTAACATTCGAAATAGGTACACACGGACATGTCCCAGCCCATGTTAGTGTCAATGCAACTCTTTCACTTGGCCACACTACAAGCCACACGCCATTGTGGCAGGTCGTGTGCTAGGCTGTGTAACTGTCTGACTTGCAACCCTTTGAAACCTACAAGGGACACATGGCCGTGTCACATGGATGAGTGTCACACATGGCTGACACACATGCCCGTGTCTTTGGTTGTGTCGACAAGAAATAGGCAAAATTCAAGCCATTTCCTTCACTCTAATAAATCATGATCCCATGAGCCATTTGCACATACATTCAAACCTTGAAACATATCTAAAACATGCATAAAAATGACTAAATCATTACACCATTTATCCATACAACCACTATGCCAAAAGACACCTCAACCACAATTCATCAGATCAACCTAAACATAAACTTATTTGTCCATAAATCAACCTTATACAACTACTTGTTTCCATACCAAGCCATAGCACAATTGATCATATACCAAATCACATTCAAACATACCAAATTGGTCATATTTATACCAATCAACAAAGCATCAAAGTGCCACAAGCACACCAACCATAATACCATATTTACAAGCTAAATAACAACTTAATTCATCACAAACCAAAATAATCCACAAGTGTTTACTTCCATATCATTCTATATGTACCAAAAGATATCTATTCACAAACTTAGAAAAGTACCTAACCACTTAGTTTAGTAATTTTCCATAATGTACCAAAATAACCTATATAGCCACATATACATGCCACGACCCTAAAGAGAACAAGAATTACCAATATCGATAGATAATGTGAGTCGTAGATTCGATCCATCCAAAAATTCAGCAATAACGATCTACAAAATAATACACAAAAATGTAGAGCTTAGTAAGAACATAGTAAATCTTTTAACTTAACATCAATTCAATACAACTCTTATTTTACTCGAATGAAATTACCGAAGTGTAAACAGGGCAAGCATGTGAAACTAGAGATATCGAAGTACAAACAAGGGCATGTATTGCAGTAAGGGGTACTGAAGTACAAATAGGGGCACGTATGTGTAATCAGGGGTACTGAAGTACAAATGGGGACACATATGTGCAATCAGGGGTACCGAAGTATAAATAGGGGCACTTATGTGCAATCAGGGGTACCAAAGTACAAACAGGGGCACGTATGTGCAATCAGGGGTATCAAAGTACAAACAAGGGCACGTATGTGCAATCAGGGGTACCGAAGTACAAACAAGGGCACGTATGTGCAATCAGGGGCACGCATCCGCAATCAAGGGTATCGAAGTACAAACAGGGGCACATATCTGTAATCATGTATAATTAACAAAAGTATTTAATTACATAGTTATAAGATGAAATATATATATATATATATATGGAAATTCAATTATGCATTTAAATACTATGAACTTACCTTGATCACAAAAACGACGACATAAGATCGACTAATCTGATACTTTATCTTTCTCTCAATCTAGATTCATATGAGGCTTAACTTGATTTAATTAAGAAAATTCAATGCATTCAATATACATTCTATTCAATTCAGTCCAAAATACATAGTTGTGCAAATTTACATTTTAACCCCTAATATTTTAACTTCTTTATAATTTAGTCCTTAAGCCTGTAAATTGAAATTCATGCAATTTCATCCACATATTAAGCTAATTGAATTCACTATGAACCCATGGCAACTCAGAATAATCATTATTTGACAATCTCTCCATGAATTTTACACATTTTACAAATAAATCCCTAATTGACATTTTCAACAAAAATCACCTTACAAAAGTTGTTTATCTATCAACAAAGGTTCATTTTCTTCCATCAAACATCAAAAACCACATGAACACATTTATGGAAAAGCCCTAAACCTTTAAAATTTTTGCAAATAAGTCCCTGGGCTAGCTAGATTAAGCTACAACGATCCCAAAAACATAAAAATCAATAAAAAGGGGATGAAAACACACTTACATGCAAGGAAGATATAACCGAAGCTTTAAACCCTATCAATGGCTTTCTATTCTTCAATAATTGGTGGGAGAAGACAATAACAAAGATGATATCTTTGTTTTCTTTAATTTACATTAACATATTTATTAATTTACTAATTTAACTTTATTAATTAACCTTAAAAACACTTCATTTTATGTCCATAAATGTCCACTCAATATAAAATGGTCTAATTACCACATAAATCCCTTAACCATTTAATTTCATAGCCATTTAGTACTTTTAACTTGTAGAACTCTAATTTTGCATCTTTTTCGATTTAGTCTTTTTCACCAAATTAAACATGCAAATGATGAATTTCTTAACGAAATTTTTATATGACCTTGCTAATATTCCGTAGACACTAAAATAATAATAAAATAAATATTTTCACATCAGATTTGTGGTCCTGAAACTACTGCTTCAATTTCACTAACAATGACATACTGTCTTAGAGCTCTATCCCTATCATCAACAATAAGGATTGGATTTTGAGCATGATTTGCTCTGTTTCCTTGATTTTGATTTTCAAAGTTCATCTCTTTGGTCCTTCTTTGAACTGCATGTATTTTCGTTGTTGAAAAGTCCTTTCAATTTCAAGGTCTACGGGGAATAAGTCGATAATTTGATCAATACTCATAAACACTTGAAACAATCACAAAAAAAAATAATTAAATTAGAATTAAATAGAAAAATAAACCAAAATGAAAAATTAAAATTTTCAAAAATAATGTCTTTTAAAAAGTCCCAAACAAATAGCCAAAAACTCAAAAGCATGTAAATGTGCAAGTATACACAATCGTTATCAAGTAATAAAGTGACAAGTAAATGTCGAGTTATCGTACCCACAGGGACTATGAAGATAATATTTATGAAATGTGAAATTAAGCAATTGGTGGAGAAAACAATAGTTGATTTGAAGAAGTGATCTAACAACCAAAAATTAACTAATTAAGAAAAATAAAAGTAAAAATTCCAATGCATGATTTCAAAAAGATGAGTTTTAATCAATATGACATAATTGTGTTAGATCAATTACATTCTTTAACTTAAAATTACTAAACTCATGTTCATGTTGTTACGAATAGTTTCACAGCAACTTGGTATTTTGCTAACTAATATACATACAAACTTACTAAACCATTTAATCTCTTGAACATATTACTATGTCAATTCAAACAATTAACCAATTTTATAAGCAAGTATATGATTAAGTGAAGCAACAATATATTTCTACATTGAAACAATTTAATCAAATAATCTTGCAAGTTATGCAAGGCTAATGTATTGTTTAATATCATTGCTAATTTAACCTTCAGCTACCTTAGAAGATTAAACATGCACTAATTAAATATTGTGTTAATTAATTACAATTTCAATACGATTAATAATTAATTCATTTGTTACCTTACAATTATAATGCAAGTATTTCTCCAAAGCCAGACTAGTGTGCTCCTCTCCTTCTCTTCTTGTTTTGTCGATCCAAGGCCTTCACGAACACTTGAATGCTACTAATCCAAGGTGTATGGAAGCTCTTCTTCAAGAGGGAAATCGGCAAGGGAATGAACAAGAAAAAGGGGGAAAAAAAGGGAATGGAATAGAGGAAATAAGTGAAAGAGAGAGATGTGTAGGAATGAATGGTGTGTGAAATGAGGAAGGGAATAAAAGTAATTATATGTGGGAATGACTGCTAAAAATAACAAATAAATTTCAACTATTCAAGCTCTCTTGGTTGGGCCATGCATTGAGCAAGTTTGGATGTTTCAAACTTTGTTATATTTAGCTTAAACAAAAAGTGAAAGGCACAAAAAGTGGAGTGGTTTGAATAGCATTTAGGGGAAGCTCAAAGGCAGATTTGCAAGTATGAAAATTAGATGATTGGATAAGATATAGGGATGGTTTTGGGCTGTCCAATTCCTTGGTGGTTCAATCCTCTATAGTTAGCACATTAGGCCACTTTCTTCTTCAGACTTTATATTAATTTTTGACCCAATCAATGTTAGATAAATATTAAATATAATGTAACACCCCAAACTCGGCCCAGACGTTATGGCCGGATCCGATGTGTCACATTGAAGTTTTTAAGAAAACCAATGCCTCTTTCAACGTCCTTCTTAGTGTTTTAAAAGATAGTCTTTGCTAAGTTAATAAAGTGAATGGAAGTCATGCACCGGTAGGTATCCAAACAGAGGAGGTGAGCCATGAAGGTCGCTAAGTACCAATGCTCTTGATTGGATCCAATCCTAGACATGCCCACAACCATTGCCACACTTTGGTGCTAGGTTAGTTTTGAAAAAAACGAGTTGCAATTCATTTAAGTCGATATTTTTTACAAACCGATTAATTGTATCGTTGCGTTTATTTTGAAAACAATTATCATTTTGGAAATGCGCCCTAGATCTAACTCATATTGTTATCAGAAAAATATAGGGTATAAATAAAATAATCCCAGAAAAATAATTAAAATGGCCTTATTACAACCCAAAATCAAATAATAATATTAATAAGATAAAACATATAAAGAAATAAATCAGCTACTTATTGCAATTTAAAGAACCGTAAATGATGAGTGTGGCCATCTCTCGAGTCCCTCACACTCCAAACCATCTAAGCTTAGGGATTACCTGCAGTTAGAAGCGGGTGAGTTTACGAAAACTCAGTGTGTAATCCCAATAACAAACAAACAGTGAAAACACAGTGTCAGTACAATTTGGGCCAAAGCCCTATTTAGTCTTGGCATATACTGGGCCGAAGCCTTTTGTTTAACGGTTACTGGGCCGAAGCCTTTTCATAAATCATATCACTGGGCTGAAGCCTTATCATAAATCATATCTCTGGGCCGAAGCCTTTTCATAAATCATATCACTGGGCCGAAGCCTTTTCATAAATCATATCATTGGGCCGAAGCCTTTACTATAAACGTTATGGCCCTTAGGCCCATTTCAATATCACATGTAATGTTAATGGATGTATGCAAGACCATTTGGGGAGACTACTCGACCCATCATCCGCTACACTCCACCCGTACCAACCAACACACCATGTGGGGAATGATTCAACCCACCCAACCAACACACCACTGGCAGCATAGCTGCTTTATCATATATCTAGAGGCCTAGCCTCTTTTAATAACTGGGGCAAAGCCCTTTTGATAAACTAGGGCAAAGCCCTTTTTGGTAAACTAGGGTAAAGCCCTTTTCGGTAAACTGGGGCATAACCCTTTTAGCACTTCCTCCATTTATAAAACCCAACCCATGCAACATGTCATGTATGCAGAATGTCATGCCCATATTTGAATGAAACAATCACAATCAAGTCATTCATATCACCAACATATATTCACAATCAAATCCGTCAACCATACAGTCCAAGTCAGTCACTTGCCCACAAGGGCAAAATAGTCATTTTTCACATTATAAGGGTAATTTCGTAATTTTGCCAAATATCAGGGTTTTCCATGTTCATCAACAATTATCAATATTTCTGAGTGTTTAAACAATGATCTTTAACCTACTTTATCAAACTCGGGCTTTTGGGCCCAAAACCTCTAATGGGCCCTACGAATGCCGATTTAGCCCATTAAGGCCACATAATCCAAATTTTACAATAGTACTAACCGTGTTAACATGCAACTTTTCTAGATTCCATTTTCTATCAGTTTTACCCAAATGGGCCCGAAGCCCATTGGGCCCGATTCTAGCCCATTGAGGCCCAACTTACCATCGTGCACAAAATTGAGTTCTTACATTTTCCATCGATCCAAACACCGATCTTATCGTATTTATCGCATCTGTACCCAAACGCAACATTATAAGTTCCCGAAATACCGGTATTTTAGCATTTCGGCTTCTCAGCAAATATTAATCTAAGTTATTACGAGGGTTAGTACACACTTGTTACGGGTTGAAGTTGAAACGTTTCCAAAATCAATCGCCTATGATAACCACCACCTGTCACTCAAACTTAACTAATCCAATATCAATATATGTAAATCCTAAGCACATCAGTCATACGGAACATAAGGGCGTATTCGTCATTTTACCATACAGGGGTATTACGGTCACTTTACCCTACAGGGGCTTTATGGTCTTTTTACCTAATAGGGGTATTTTAGTCATTTCTCCCTACAAAGGTGTTTTGGTAAATCTACAAACCAAGGGTATTTCAGTAATTTTGTAAACCAATGGTATTTTTATAATTTTTAGAAAGTCAAGGGTATTTTTGTAATTTTGTAAATCGGGGATATTTTGGTAATTTTACAAATTGAGAGTATTTGGTAATTTCACAAACCAAAGGCTATTTTGGTAATTTTACAAACTAGGGGTATTTTGGTAATTTTACAAACCGGGGTATTTTAGCAATTTAGCACTGAGGTATTTTGGTAATTTTCTTGATCGAGGTATTTTGGTAATTTTGTAAACCAAGGGTATTTTAGTAATTTTGTAAATCGAGGTAAAACAAGAATTCGTAAATCAAGGGTAAAATAGTAATTCTATAAATCGAGGGTAAAACGGTAATTCTATAAATCGAGGGTAAAACGGTAATTATGTAAATCAAGGGTACTTTGGTAATTTTACAAGTCGAGGGTATTCCAATAATTGGTAAACTATTGCATGAATATGATATCTATCTAGTGTGATGTATGGAATATATGACAAAGGTGGAGTGTTGGAGTATTTCTATTGATCACCATGTCATATAGGCTCTAGCCGGACATCCAATTGCTTCGATTTGAAGTATCCGGAGGATGTCTATATTAAGATTATATTAAATATATATAGATTATATTAAAAGATGGACAATCAAACCTATTTATTTCTCGATTCAATAGAAGAAAAAAGAAAAGAGGTGAATAGGGTCCCAAATAACGAGAGATATGTAAAAAGAAGGCTGACACGCCCATTCCTAATCCTAAATGGAATGTAACAATGTAGGGATCCATATGTAAACATAGTATCTATTTAGATACGCTCGAATGACCCCTTCTAAACATGGATAACAATACTAATGGCCCTAAAACCCATTCTCGGCCCAAATGGGCCCACATGCTCGTGTGGCCCTTTTAGCCCAAATCTAGCCACAAATATTAGATTCACCTAGCCTAGCCCAATATTTACTACACAATCAAACAACTTATCCAATTGGGCCCGTAGGCCCATTAGGCCCACATGACCCCTTTCGCCCATCGCGGCCAAGTAGCCATCCTACAGCCTAGAGTAGTAAGAAATACACACCGATAGGAGAGACGGAGTTAATCCACGCCCGAGCACTTTTAGCCGACGCCCAACCCAAACGAGCACGCCATACAATGAAAGGGATCACCAAGAAAGGTACCTCTACTCTCCTCATGGTTCTCTCTATTTAAAGCCGACAGATCCCTCTTATGTTAGCTTCCCGATGTAGGATCCTTCCAACATCAAGGTTTAAATTCAACACCAACTCTTGCCGCCCCCTGTTAGCAAAATAAATGCTCCTTGCTTGCCATGGGATTCAACCCATGCCTCCCTCGATGCTCCACACGCCACTTGCCACTAAGCCACAAGGCTTTTTGTGTCATATTTTATCCCCAATTAATTATAAGGTCTAAAGGCCAAAGTCCAGGTTCCCTTAAAAAACCAAAATAAATTGCAAGAGCCAAGGCTTGAACCCAGGCTCCCATACAACCTTAATGACGCCACAACCACTAGACTACAAGCTTCCTTGTGTCATTTATTTAACACAATAATTTAAAAGCCCTCATCCAAGCATCTAGGTTTTTTTTTTCCTCTTAATACCAAAATTTTTGCTAAAGCCCAAGTTTGAACCCAAGATTTCTCTAACACTTCTCAGGGCCATTAAACACCAAAGCGGACATTTAATTGTGTTATTTCATTACACAATTAAATACCTATATACAACCTTCTTACGGACCCGCACTCAAGGCCCAATACTTCTAGGCCCAAATTCGGGGTGTTACATATAAAGTATGTATAATAACCATTATTGGACTATCCTTGACTTGAAAATAATTTAGCCATGTTCTTGATTCACTTGATGCGAAAATTACCCCCAACGATTTGAGCCTTTCGAGGTGTTTGCCGAGCCAATTTTCACTTTTTATGCAAAACTATCGAAAATAAACCAAATTTGTGAAAATTTATTATAAAAATAATTAAAATTCAATATGTTAATAATTTTAGTGCAAATTAATTATTTTATAATTAAAGTATGAATTTCGACAAAATTTACTACGAAATTGCATGAATTAGAGCTCAAAAAGTGCTGAAAAAGTTTATTTATTTTTGTGTTTCCAACAAAACATACGGATACCATTAAAACTCATTCATACATAAATTACCTTCAACTCGAGCATTGATAGCTCCCATGCAAAGCGTTATACTTATATCTTACTATTCATGTAGTTATTACTACTTATTCTTTCAAAATTTAACATACAAAATGGTAATACTTACCCAAGGATGGAATAACCACTGATTAGATTTAGATCCTTAGCTTTCAATTTAAAAAGGAAGAAATACCATTGGATCGTAGTAAATAAACCAAAGGATAGCACTATTAAGAAGGAGAAAACTCCCCTTTTAAACTCTTTCATAGAATATATACATTCTTAATTCACTTACTATAACTCGACAAGTGTCATACATTTTAGAACTTGCCTTCATAATGGCCTACAATTTCTGAAATAAATATAAATAATATGAATAAATACCCTGCATTTGCTACTATCAAATTACACTGTATAGTTGCATTCTAACCATATTACATAAAACCTAATTAGCACACTATTCTAGACAAACCAAGCGTACCAATCCTTTGGCGAATACTCATTCCTTACTTACCCTTTTATCGCTTAACACTAACTTCTCCTTAATAAAGCAAAATATTATGAAATCAAATTCTTACTTACCTATGTGGTAGTTGTTATACGCTCCCATATATACGCCAAAGTAATCATTTGGGTGGATTACACTTTGCCAAACAGATTGTTTACTACTATACGCCAAAGCTTTAGATCCACTAGTCCTAGGTGTTACATGTTACTATAACGTACAATCCACGATTTGTTAATACACCAATTCACAACCATTTGGCATTAGTGAACATACTTGCAAGCGTACAGAAAATACTCATTCACCATTTTCATACACAATTCGTAGACTCAAGCAAACTCAAAGCAAACACAAACACGGTTCATACAAACAACACAACATCATCAATCACTCAAAGGTAGACAGAAACTCTCCTTAAATTCTTCGTCCCATCAGCTTAGCTTGTCGAAACGCCAAAGGCTCTTTTTTCCTAATAGTTAAGCATGAGAACCATATATTTTTTAGTTAAACCAAAGGTATTCAAACATCAAAACCCAGAATTCAACATCATTCAAAGCTTCATAAAGATTTCAAAAAAACTTTCTCCCTCTTTTCAATCCACAATACAAAAAGATATAAAGGCTTACCCATTCCTCGAATTCTCTACTTCCTAACTTCAATGCTCACGATCACTGCCCCATGCAGGGGTTTCCTTAATTTTCTCTCCTTTAGGGAAACCAAGGAAGATGATGGAGAATGAAAGAAAGTAAAACAGAAATGAGGAGAATTCTACCTTTAGAAAAATCCTCCACTCACATATATATAACCCTTCTTACATACGGTTTAAGGCCCAAAGTAACCATCCATCAACAATCATTTTGTCTCCCACTAAGAAACCAACCAATTCCAACTTAACTGAACTAGAATTAGATCTCAACTAATTACGAACCTGCCACAAAATTTTCCAAGTTTTTCAGTAGAGTCTGCCAACTTACTATTTTATTCAATTAACTTCCCACCTTTCCTAATTTTTGGGTGTAACAATTATTGTATTTAAGTCCTTATGTTCAAAACTAACAAATTTCACTTTATAAATTAGTTCTTTTCCATATCTAAGCTTCAAATCTAACAATTTAACACTAAAACTTTAAGCATTCATCAATGACATCTTTTATGAACTTTAACAGTTACGGAAATTAACATGCTAAATCAAGTTCCCAAGATTTTGAAAACATAAAAATTATAAAAATAAAACTAAATTGAGCTTAACAATTTGTTGCTAAAAGATTAAATTCCTAAGCCGTTTGCTCCATGTTTCTTTTCTCCTATTTCGGTATGAGGAAAGGAATAAATTCTCTCTTTCTTTCCCTTATCATCTTTGTTTTTATCTATTTATATATAATAATATAAATATAATTTTTCATTGTTTTAATTAAAAATTCGTACCAAATTGTCCACCAAGTTCTAAAATGGTTTATTTTTCATTTTAATCCTTTAACATTTAAAAGTCTATAACAATTAATTTTTACAACTTTTATGATTTTGTCATTGTACCTTAATTAGCCATTAATTCGACGAAATTACTTATCCAAAATTCAATTCACCTATTAAATAACTACATAAATATTTAATACAAATATTTACGAGCTCGGTTTCCAAAAACAAAGTCTCAATACTTCATTTTCTGATATCACTAACTTTAGGATCGCTACACTTATATCTTAGTTAACTATTCATTTAAAAAAATTGTCAGACCAAAATTCAATATAATACTAAAATTAAATCATAAATATTAATTAATAATATTTATGGACTCGATCATCGAAGAACAAAATTTTGAAACCACCATTTTCGGCACCACTAAAAATCGGGCTATTACAAAATCTTTATGTTTATGACTTAGATTTATTTGTTCTAAATATTTAACATGAGTGAAAAAATATTTTAAAAGAATGTTTAAAAAAGAGTGAATAGTCAAAGTGAGATACAAATCAATTTGAAAAAGGATCAAAAGAGTCAAGTTAAGTTTAGCATTGAAAACCTTCCGGTCGATCCAAGAATGAGGACTAAGATTACAAATTATCATCAAAATGATTGAGATAATATAAAGACATATTTTTAATAACGTTAACAAATATAATATAATTCAACGGTTTGAACACATGCGAAAGCGTCGTGGACAATTGTTAAAAAACATTATTCAAATTTATTTAATGTACTTTTTTAATTATTATGTTAATAATTTGTAATAATTTTACAATTAATCATATATATATATATATAAGTTTATCAATAATTAATATTATGTATTAATTTATATAATTTTAATAAACGCTTTAATTTTTAAAAATTAAAATTAACCTCACAATTTAAATGAACTGACCCGATAAATTGACTTGCGCAGACCGAATCATGAATGAGAAATTTTCAAATTCAAACAAGATTAATTGAACCATATTAAAAATTAAATAATAATTTTTATTTTTATTTTTATTTTATTTTTATTTTTATTACATAAATATTAATAAAAATTATTTTATTTTTATTTTTAAAATAGTATAAGAGTACACTGGACTAATTCAATGGCATTCGTAAGTCAAGATTAATAAATCGAATAACGGAAATTTTATATAAAATCAAAATGGGATCAGAAATCTTATCGAATTTATAAAAACTTTTAATCAATTGATTTTATTGAAAGATAAAAGGTATTGTCAACTCTTACCAAAAAAAAATATTGTGAACAAGTTTTAAGGAATTAAAATGTGTTCCCACAAATTGCATATACAACCAATTATTATTTTAAGAATTAAAATATTGATTTTAAAACAAGAAAGTATCAATTTATATCAGTGTAAATATTTTAACAATTTAACCATTAAATTATTAATATATTTATATTTTTCATGCACATAAATTTTTAATTACTTTGATATTAAATTTTTAATTACTTTGATATTTCTATTGTATCAATTTAAAATATTATATATTAATATATATTTAACCGTTGAAATTTTTTTAACATAAAATGAATACTTAAAATTTTTAATTTATGTCAAACTTAATAGACATGATCTACATAAATGGAGTATCAAATATGACGGTTATTCTTCCATAATTCCAAAATAATAGAGTATATAATAAACTATTATATATTTAATTATGTTCTGCTATATCCATGCAATTGCCAAAGTTTCTTCACCAAACCATATATAAAGGCTAACAAACGGGAGATGCAAAAATTTCACAACCACCAACACCTACATTATGTAAAATGGTTAAAGTGGATGATTATTGGTAAGACCATCCAACCTTAATTCGCTTAGTTGTTAGACTCAACAATTTTGATTTGGTAATATCCCACTATACTTTTTAACCATTATAAATGGATGAACCTGGTGATTCATGAACCTCCAACTTGTTCCATCAACTCTAGGCGCCTCTAGCAAGCTAGCTCGGGTTCTTGTGTTGCGTTGTATCCCATATGGCTCTACAAAGTGGAGAGAAATTACCCATGTTTATTGGGCACGTCTGGTCAAAGCAGAAGAGAAGATGGACCTTGTTGGGGTTAAGATTGCTTGCCTTTCTTGCCGCAGCAGCTGCAACTCTTGTGATGGTTCTCAACAAACAAACCAAAACTTTTGTGGTTGCAACCATTGGAACTACCCCTGTCAACCTTACTCTCACTGCCAAGTTTCACCACACGCCAGCGTTTGTGTAAGAAACCTAGCTATCTATCATATTCGGTCATTTTCCTTCATCATTATATACTATGATCAATTACTGATATAGCTGAGCACTGTTCCATATTTTCCATGGCATGTATATGTACAGGTTCTTTGCTATAGCTAATGGACTGGTCAGCATCCATAACTTGGTGATGATAATGGTGGATTTGTTGGGGAGCAAGTTCGATTACAAGGGTTTTCAGCTTCCCATGATTGCTAGTTTGGACATGGTTCGTCGACGATTATTGTTTTACATACTTTAGGTTGCTTTTGTTTATAATTTATTAAATACTTTACTACATTTTAACTATTTGTAACTTCTAATTCCTGAAACATTAAAGTCATCTCATTGAAGATAAGTATGCAGAATATATTTGGTTTTGTTTAATTAATATATACTTTGTGTGATGATGGATGGGTGCATGGGACAGCTAAACCTGGCATTGGTATCTGGTGGAGCAAATGCGGCAGCGTTCATGGCGGAGCTGGGGAAAAATGGTAATTCTCATGCGAGGTGGGACAAGATTTGTGATAAATTTGGAGCATATTGTGACCGTGGTGCCGGAGCTCTTATTGCTTCATTTCTTGCTCTTGCTCTCATGCTTGTCATTTCTTTCCTATCTATCCTTAACCTTAAACTTGTCAACTCATCATCCCATAATTCTCACAACAATATAATCGCTCTTCCTAATTAACCCTAAACCTCAACTTTACTCGAACCATTTCCATGGACTGTATTATTAATATGTCATACTTAGCATCAACTATATATGTCTTATTTTTGAAATGCATGTCCTAGTATTACTTTTTAATCATTTTCTTTTCATTCAAAACTTTGTAAATTAACATTATGGTCAATGATGTTTACAAGTCGGGGTCAGCATGGTTCAAATAGTCTCGAAACTAGAACAACTATTGACCATACAAGGTTGATACTAAAGGTTTCCAACCATGATTTCACTAACGAACATCTAAAACCAATAGTAGGACAAATTATTGGCATGAAAATTGAGAAATTAATATATATACATATATTTGAGTGAATGTAGATTGTAGAAGGAATAGTTAAAAACAATATAATATTAATGTTGTTCATCCTTTATTAATTATATCTAATTCTAAAACTATTTTGTTTATGATGCAATATAAGTGTATTACTCTAGAACAAAAATTCTCTACCCCATTTTGTGTTTCTATGTATGCCCCTACAACATACGTGAAGCAGATTATTTTAATTACGACCAACGTTTGGTAACGTTAAACTAATTAGTTCATTTCACGGACAAAATCATAACCAAATCAACAGAAAACTTCATCATACAAATCTTATTAGAATCCTGTAATGGAAAAGACGATGGTGATAAATTTAAGGAAGATAGAAAGGTCAAAGTTTGATTTCATTTTCAGCCAAAAGCTCTCTCACAAAATTTTTTCGGGGTTTCATTGATTGGGTTGAATGAATCAAGAAAAAGAGTGCATGTGAAGTTTGTGAGCATAGCTTGGAACCAGATCCAGTCAGTTCAGTTAGGCTTTGAGCTCTCTCAGACTCAAACCACTAGGTATGTTAATTTCTTACTTTCTTTCTCTTTCTCTGTTCACGCTTCGAACCGTGATAGGCTTCATTTTTTTTCATAAAAATTAGGGATAATTTCTAATCAACAGGAAAATAAAAGTTATAGTGGCTGAAATTTTTTTTTTCCTGATTACATGTCGGTCAATAGTGAGTTAGTAGGGTCATTCATGTGAAGCTTCAACTGATTCCTTTTACTCGTTTTGTTCAGAATTTCAAATTCTGACATGGATTTGGGATGTATAGCCCTTATCAAAACTATTTTTATAGCATAATTTCACATCTAGTATCATTATGATGTTCACCTAATATAGAATTTGACATAGCCATTTCTTGAGGTTCTTTACTTTTTTAATGGAATAAATTGTTTCAGACTTAAATGCAGACGAGGTTGACGTGATTTTGCTAAGATCTTCAAAACTGTACAAGAGAATCGAATACCTTCTATGCTACGTCAAAATGGCTTTACTCAGAATCTTATTTGTCTTTACTCTCCACGAATATACTGTTATGAAACTATTTTGATATATCTACGTTACCTGGATCACTGATATCTAATGAAACTGTACAGGAGAACAAAATATACAGTGGGTTGGTTTCCTCAAGCTTTCAACTTTAATGAATGAATGTAAGAACTTGTTTATGTCCACTGAACTTATAAGAAAATTTATAAAATTTTGTATGATCATTGAAATAAAAAACAGACAAAATACATGATTAAATGTTGTTTGTACAAGAACAAAATTAACATTGAGAATCAGTACAGAGAAAAGACATGATGAAATGTTGTGTTGTTTATTCCAAACGGTGTGGAGTATAAGGTTCTCACTCAATCCGACTGCAAGAATGTCGCTCAATGGTTCAACAACACTCGTAAGGCCCTAAAGTTTTGCTGCCTATCATTAAAGAAATTTGTAAGTTGCTCCATGTTCTGATGTTTGGTCCATCATTTTCGCTAAGAGAGAATGTAATCTAGTGGCTGAATTAGGGGTCCATAAAGTTGATAGGGTGTTGTCTATGTTTGTTTGATTTTGCTGGTTTGTTGGCATTGGTGTCTTTCAAGTTTGGACAGAGGTTCTTGTAGGGTGTTCCAAATTGTTGTGTTGTTTGATCTTTCTATTTGAAATAAATAGTTGAAGATTGCCTACACTAGTTTAATAGGTTGACTTTTGAGAAGTTGATTTTTCAACTAAATTTGAAATATTAAACCAAAAAATTATTTTTTTATCAATTAAGTTTTTATATTTATTTTTGTATAAAAATTACATAATAAATATAATATGTATTGTATAATAAAAAAGAGTTAGATTTAAATAGACTTGTTCAAGGATCCAATTATTTAAAGGTTGATCTAAAATTTAGGACGGTTTAAGCAAAAATATTAAGATCAAAAATGGTATTGGACAAAAAACTTAAACCTATTTAAAAATGCGAGCCGAAACAACCCAACTCATTTTCAAGTATATCATATATTAATTTTCATTTATTTGATATAATATGTAACTAATATAATATAAAATTAAATACACCGCACTATAGTGGAAATATTAATTTAATATATTAAATTTTAGTTTTAGAGTTTAAGGTTTAGGATATTTGGTAGTAAAATATATAATTAATTAATATTAAACAAAAATATGAGTAGGTCTAAATGGACTTGGGTTAACCATTTACAAATATAGATGAGATTAGGTAAACTTTGAGACCCCTATTTTGAGTCAAGTACGGCTTGGGAAACCATGTATGGTATCAACATCATGCATAGGCTCGACCTATATCTAGCTTGACTCAGCACATGAATATCTCTAGTGTAACACTCCCTACCCGACTCGTTCGTCGAATTCGGGTACGAAGTGTCACATCTGAACTGGGTTGGACTACATACTTAGACATCTCTATTTTAAAATCGGGTTGTACTACTTACATATAAAAACTTACAACAAAGTAAAAAAAAAAATTAACAAAATTAACTGTCCAAACTCCGAACTCTAAGGAATCTAAGTAAATACAACATAATCACCCCCTCAACGAAGTTCCTAAAGGTAACCTCTATCCTATGTGCATGACACTTTCCTTTGATGTCCCTTGACTTATCACAGTCTGGCTCAATCTCTCATCAAGTTCCTTAGTTCGCCAATCCTGTAACCACAAATCCAACTTGTGTAAGTTCAAATGAACGTAGTGAGTCTCTAGTTTGCACATAATTAATTCCCTTCCAACAGAGGGTTAAATTGATAGAGCTAGTTATAATAAACTCCTTGATCATTCTAGAAAATTTCTCTTAAACCTGTTGACAGATAGACCGTTGAGTGATTACCATACGACCATTCTATCGGCCGTCGATCAACCTTGACAGTTCCTCTAATTGTCTAGCTATCTCTACAGGCACTATCCTTTCTTTTACTTCATATTCTTTCTTCCATCTAATTCTAAAGTGGATCCTTCCTTTCACCTTGTTCCAATTTTAACACCCCTTACTCGATCCCGTCGCCGAAGTCGAGCACGAGGCGTTACCAGACTTATCTTACCTGTTCGGGACATAAAAAAAATTTACTTTTAAAAAAATATTAATTCACTCACATTCATCCAATAAATCCATAAAAAGGGCCCTTGAGATCCTAAAACGTGCAATTGGAACGGTTCGGGACCAAACCGAGAACATTAAAAATTTTCCGATAAGTTACACAAATCAAAACAATTTATTTCACTATTCATAATAGAACTGTCTATCTGCGTAACAATCACTAAATTAATTATAACTCGAGTTACGAAACTTGAAATTTAAATATGTAAATTTTTCCTGAAACTAAACTCATATATCTTCTTACCATAATTTTTTTAGAATTTTTGGTTTGGCCAATTAGTACAGTTTATTCATTAAATTTCCCCTGTTTTGTAGTTCATCGGACCTGATCTTTCTTCACTAAAAATCAATTATATCATTATACAGAAATTGGATAATATTTATGTTTTTTTATAATGAAAATAGAATCACTAATGAATATATTAATATAAAATTTGACTTATAATTAGTTTTTTACAATTTCTAGTGATTTTTCAAAGTTGGAACAGGGGATCAGGAAGTCACTCTGAACCAGTCTTACAGAAATTTAAATATCTCAGAATATAGACTTCCTTTGTTTGCTCTGTTTTTTTCCTATGAAAATAGACTCAATAATATTTAATTCTATGTCTCATTCAACATTTAATTAAATTTCTAAAATTTTTAGTGATTTTTCAAAACCACATCACTATTGCTGTTTCCTAACTGTTCCATGGCCAACTCTTGCTTTTTCATAGTTTCTTTGCATCAAACCTCATTTAGGCATATATAATACCAAAACGTGTTCTTATTTAGCTATATCATAAGCTAATCATTACCAAGTATTCACGTGCCATTCTTTAATCATATCATAAGGACATACACACAAAATAGCCAAGTCCCTATACATGCCATAACTTAAAGTATTTCTAGTCACAAAATACTGAGATAACTCATTGATAGTGTGAGGCAATCTCCGACGTCCTTACGATTTTCTGAGTTGGCTTTGTGATACTATAAAAAAGAGAGAAAATAAAGGGAGTAAGCTTAAAGCTTAGTAAGTTTGCATGTAAATAAATAACAACATTCTAAATGAATTATCAAGATAACCTGAACCTTTCGAACATGGACTTATCTTACCTTCCCTTTGGTACACTCTTTGAATTTTCCATTGAACCATTTGGAATAATAAGGATACACGGGTACCTTTCCTTTATAAACTTACCATTTCCATGTCTTGATATGGTCTTACATGGTATCCTTGCCTTATGAACTCACCATTGCCATGCCTTGGCATGGTCTTACATGGGACCTTTGCCTTATAGTAGTTTATCAATGCCATGTCTTGACATGGTCTTACAAGATTTCCTTGCCTTGTAGAACTTGCCAATGCCATACCTTGGCATGGTCTTATTTGGCATCCTTAAACCCTAATGTCATGACATTTGTATCCTACACATTCCTAAGGTCCAACCGGGACTTTTTAAGAATCATTTCTCCATCAATTCTTGCTTGAATCATCAAGGAATAAATTTAAAAAATAAATATATAGATGCTAAAAAATAACATCATTAATTATAAATAATAAAACATTGCATTTATTTACCGCAAACTTACTTCGATACAAAATACGATCAAATATTTTGATTTAGTCCTCGACCTTTTTCCTTCCTCAGTCTAACCCCAAATTTTGTTATTCTTAATCTATAATAGCAAATTTAACTATTTAATATTCACATTTATCAAAACAGTCCTTAACTCTAACTTTGGCAAAATTACAATTTTGCCCCTAAAATTTTTCATATTTACACTTTTTCCCCAAGGCTCAGAAATGAAACTTTATCCCTAATTCTTATGTTTTATGACATGTTGATCATTTATTTACCTACGAAAACATCAAATTCCCACTCTAACATGTACTTAGGACCATTAGGTATTTTTACCAATTATGTCGCTTTACTCGTTTTTGCTTAAAATCGCTTAGCTCAAGTCGTTTAACATAATTTCAAGCTTCATATTCTACCATAAAACATCAAAATAAACATATTTCACCTATGTCTATTTTTCCAAATATGAACCCTAGGTTAAATTATTGCTAGAATAAGCTAAATCAAGTTACTAGGACTTCAAAAATTTAAAGAACATTAAAAACGGGGCTTGGAATCAATTACTATGAAGCTTGGAAGCTTGAAAAAACCCTAGCTATGAAGAACCCTTGAAATTTCAGCCTAATGAAGAAGATGGGCACATTTTGCCATCTTTTTCCCTTTTTTAATCTTTCAATTACCAAATGACTAAAACACCCTTCATTAAAACTTTAGTTATTTTTATCTATGTATGTACATTTTTGTCCATGAAAACCTAATGGTCTAATTACCATTCAAGGACCTCTACTTCAATTATACTCTTCAATTTAATCCTTTAGCATCTAAAACTCATATTTATCAACTTTTGCAATTAAGCCTTAGTAGGCAAATTAAGCATGCTATCTATAAAATTTTCCATCGATACTCTAACACATGCATCTAATCACTCGGTAAATTATAAAAATTAATCTAAATAAACTTTTCTATCTCAAATTCATGGTTTCGCAACCACTGTTTCATTTAGGCCCTATTTTGGGATGTTACACCAATAAGGTAGTCTAGCGGTCTATCCTTATAACTACTCTTAGGTATCTTTCCTTTAAATTCCAAATTTGAATGGTCCAAGGAAGACTCTTACTATCACTCTAGTCCAAATGGGCTTACTGGCATCCCATCCTTTGGGGTACCAAAAAGATTTACCGCCATTCTGGCTAATTAAGCCCCACTTGTAACAAATAGTTGTTGGATTACTTTTTTGAGTTCCACCTTGTTCGAGATGTCATGTTCATAAATTTGATATATCCATCTATCGTGGACCGTTTTGGCCTTCAATACTCAACCAACTATCACTAAGAGCTTCTAGGTTCACATTTTCTTTTTCATTTGGTATTCCCGCCTAACAAGCCATTTGACTAATATTTCCTCAATGGCTTTACCTTTCAAGAGGAATAGTCCTAACAGACATTTTTGTCATTTGGCATGTTCTTTTTTGTCAGTGGGTTCTAGCTCAACCCTTTTTCCCTTATGGACTAATCGGCGTACATATGACAATCCCCTAGCCTTTAGGGATCCTTTGAGCGCCCTCGGCGTTTCTTAATGGTAGATCCTTATTTACAATCCTTGGTTAAACTATTTCTCGTTCGTCCATACATCTGGCATCGCTAGTGCGTCAACTTCCATGACTATTCATGCTAGGGTACCACCCATATACATTACTGGCTTTAACAACTAATCCATGTCCATGCTCCTATTTTCCTTGTAACCCATTTTCTTGTTTGCAAAAGTTCCCACTGGTGTTATTCTAATTGACGACCCATGTTTATTATCCCAGTGGACTATCTTGTGTTTAATGTCCCATCGAAAAATCTCATGTTTATTATCCCATCGAACTATCTATGATGTCATAGCATCTTTCAACTATGGTTTTACACCATATAAGCCTATGTTTACTGTCTTAGCGGACTATCAAAGGATGCCATAGCGTCTTTCGGCCATGGCCTTAGTCCTATTTAGTAGTTCTAGCATGCTTTCATATCATGTCATAACATCTTTTAGCTATGGTCTTACTCATTTTTGTCATGATGTCATAGCATCTTTCAGCTATGGTCTTACTCATTTTTATCATGATACCATAGCATCTTTCAGCTATGGTTTTACTTATTTTTGTCACAATGCCATAGCGTCTTTCGGTTATGATCTTAATTATTTTTATCATGATGCTATAGCATCTTTCAGCTATGGTCTTACTCATCTTGGCATATAGCCTCTGATCAGACTCATGGTCTAGCCATGATCTTTCTTATGCCCCCTTCCCATTACATTTCTTCCATTCCTCCATTTCACCGTTTCTAACCTTGATGCTTGAACACCACAGTGTCCCTTCCGTAAGGCCTGGAGCTTCGCCATCACGGGTGCACACAACAATATCGTATGGTGGTATCTAACAAAGTCGACCCTTTTTCCCATTCTTAACTTCTTCTAACCCATGGGTAGGTTTCCTCCATGCATACAGTAATCATGCATGCCATACAAAACATTATTATGCAATGTGCTACACTAGATAACATTTCGAAAATCATCTGCTGTTACATTCAACATCATAGCAATTTCGCTTAACAACATTTAGCATCCAGAATACAAAGTGCAAATACTCACCTAATGCTCCCTAGCCTATTCATTTTACCTTTTCCAAATGCCAGAGCTTCCATTCTCCTAGCAGCTAAGTGTGACAACCAAAATCATAAATTAGAATCGGTATTCTTAGCTTAAAACTTAGTTTTCCAAAAACATGTAGAACCCTTAAAATGGTTCTAAAAACCATTAAGGTCATTTGCTTAATCTTACATAGACTGAAGGATTCAAGACCTTACCAACTTACTGGATTCTATATTTTTCCTAATCAAATCTCATGATCATCGCCCTATGCAGAGCTTCCACAGTTATTTCTCCTTTGAAGTCATTTCCTAGCTTTTTATAACTCTTCCTGCATGGTCTTCAACCGTGTAAAAACCATTCATTGATAATCATTTTGTCTCCCACTAAGAGACTAGATGGTTCTAATTCAATCGAACTAGAATTGGTTCTCAACCCTATCCAATTTCGTTTCTAATTTTTCCTGATTTTCAAATAGAGGTCGTTAGCTTACGATATCTTCCAATTTAACGCCTAAATTGTCCTTAGTTTTCGGGTTTAAAGGATTTTGGGTGTGACATCTAGATTTAAAGTAAATCTCAATATATGATTCCCTATCTTTTTTTCTACTTTTTTTTTCAATCCAATATATTTTTCTTAAATTCTAATAGAAAATTAAGTCGATAAAATAAATAAATTAATTTGAATGTTCATATAAGCTTGTTTGATGTTTTTCTATTAGGCTTTCAAGACTATAAAAAAATAATCTACTAGAAAATACAAATTAGTAAAAAGTGATAAGTAAGATCGTATCCACAAAGACCAATGAAAATTTTGTTTCCTCAATAAACAAGAAAAATAAAAATAAACTATGGGGATTTAACATTAAAAACTAAAATTAAAATTAAAACTAAGTAAAAAGAGATCGTAAAATAAAATTTAAGAAAATCAATGAGGAGAAACTTTAGTCAAAGCAAAATCTCTATTTAATTCAAGGATTTGATTATTGATGCAAATATGATTTCAATGCTCTTTAAGAAATTGGTTATAGTTGTCGACAATCGCCTAACAATCTAATCTCTTCTTACTTTCTTAATCATTAAGACAATCGTCATTAACTACTTCCCTTATTGACAAAAATAGCATTAAGAACAAAAGAGACCCAATTCTAACCAACAAACACACAATCAAGGTTTATTTAAACTAGATCAATATGCCTATAATACACAAATAATCATGCATATGTCACAAATATTAGAACTAATCAATCCATTAAGTTTCTAATTGACCAAACAAGTATTCTAAGCTATCAAATATTGGTCACATATTTAATACACCTGAAAATTTGTAGCTAAATCAAAAGACATACAAATACTAAAGAACCAATAAAAGATTAAGAATGATTCGTTCTCACAAACTTTGTAGAATCAAACTTTAAAATTTACTTTGACTAGAAAAGAAGTTTAGAAACTCATATATAAAATAAAACATAAAAAATAAAACTAGGAGTAGATATGTCTCCACCTCTCTCCATTTAGTCGTAACCTAATAATGTTTATTTATAGGGAAAAATAATATATAGGATAAATTACAAAAGTTCCCTTAATTAAATAATGTTGAATTTTTCTAGATTTTGTCAATTTTTGCATGAAACTTTTAGGCCATTTTTTGATATCTTATTGATGTTTTGGGCTCAAGTCGTGAAATAACTTTAGCAAAATCTGTAACAACCCATTTTTTAGTGAAATTGGAACAGTGGTTTCAAGACCACAAATTCGACCCAAAAATAAGGTTTATTTTTTTTTCATTATATGGTATGTATTATAATAGGCATGTCGTATGAACATTTTGGTATGAAAATTTTATCGATTAAGTGCTTAATTACGCGAAGGACTAAATCGCATAAAAAGCGAAAGTTTAATACTAGTAGCTATAATGATCAAATAGCTATGGAATTCAAAACTTAAGGTTCTTATATAGTAGTTAGACCATTAAAAAAAGTATGTAGATTTTTCTTGGTGACTCATCCATGGAAATATAGAAAAAGGGCAAGGACTAAATTGAAAATAGTAAAATACTTAATTAATTAAAAGATGAAAAGAAAATATATCATCTTATTTTCATCATCTTCAACCTAAAAACACCTGGAAACCCTAGGAGAGATAAAACAAACTTTCAAGGCCTAACTGGGTAAGTTCTCTTGTCCTGCTTTTAGTAATTTTGGTATTTTTGAAACCGAGATAGCTTAATCTCTCTAGTTGAGGGATTAATTTGAAAATTTATCAAGGTATGAAAATGGGTCATGGATGTATATGCTAGAAATTAGAAATTTATGGTAGAAAATGAAAGATTATTGATAGATAAACAACTTTTACAAAGTGATTTTTGATAAAAACATGATTTAGGGACTAAAATGAAAAGTTGTAAAATTTGATGAAAAATTCTAAAATTTTATGAATAAATGTGCTGGAAAATTTGTAATGGGGCTTTGATTAGGCTTGGAATAGGGAGTAATTTGCACAAGTTTCATTTTTCGGGCTTAGGGAAAAAATTGAAATTTATGGAAAAGTTAGGGGTAGAGTGGTAATTTGCCTAGGACTTAAATTGAGTCCTTTTAAGTATGAAATGTGTGAAACTGATGGTTAAATTCATTTATATGGATCTATACAACACTAATTCGAGGTTAGATCGATGAAAAGAAAAGGTTTCGGATTAGTATACTTTATACGCGAACAAGTGTCGAGGTAAGTTCGTGTAACTTAATCAGATATGAAATTATGTTAATTGAATGTTGTGTTTGTATGTAATGTAATATATGTTGATGTGCTTTACTTGTATGCTATGATAGAAAATTGATACATGCTTGAAATGGTGATAAAGGGGTTTAATACCGATCGAAGGTGAATTGTGATGATTATATGCGCTTTCGTGAAACTAATAAGGTCCTGCATTTGTTGCAGACGGGATTTAGCTCGGATGACCCATTGGCCTTATTATAGAGAGGATTTAGCCCAGACGGGTAATCCCGATATAATACCTCTCGAGCATACGTTATGATTAGGGTTTAGTCTGGACTGGTAATCCTAATCGAGCCCCTCTATCCATACAATATATAAAGGATTTAGCCTGAACTAGTAATCCTGTTATACGATATGTGGCTCGAGAGAGTGTTTCTTGGTTAAGTGCCCTAAGGGGTATCCTTGAATAAGGAATTAACGGATTATTGAATCTTACACTTTTTAGTGTACTACTTGAGCACCCATTGTAATTCAGTGATTCAATGGACATATAACTCTTGACATGGCATGAAAATATTGAGATGAAATGATAATGACTTGAAAGAATATTGCTTGATGAGCTCATCTATGTTACTTGATTTCTATGAAGATTTTGGTGACTAACATGTTTGATTGAATATATGTAATTAGGCAATTTAGCCAAATGGATGGAAACATAACATTGTATGCCTAGATTTAATAAGCAAGATTGGTAAGTTTAGTTTCTGTTATACTAACTTACTAAGCATGTAATGCTTACTCCATTTTATTTTTTCCCTGTTTTATAGTACTCGGAAGCTCGCGAGGGTTGGAGATCACTGGAGGATCGCCGCACTATCAACTAGTCATTTTGGGTATAATTAGTAAAAATCATTTTGGTATAATGGCATTTACAAGACAACTTGGCCATTAGTGGCATGAAAATGATGTTTTGTAACCTCGCCATTGGAAGGGCTAGTAATGGCTTATTTTGGTATGATTAAGTAGGTTATTATGATATATTCATATGTGATAAGTATATGTGATCAAATTATGGTAATGCCTAAGTTAATGCAAGGTAAGTTTATAATCACATATGCATGTAATGGTATGTCATGATGAATGATGGAATTGTTTAATTTGAATGCTTGGATTGGTTGGTATTGGTTGAATATTTCAAATGCAGGTCTTGTGTGAAATTTTGGGTGAGAAATGAAGTTAGAAATGGCTTCATTTTGTCCACACGGGCAGACACACGGGCATGTTTCTAGACCGTGTGTGACACACAGTCTAGTAACATAGGTATGTGGTTAGGCCGTGTGTCCCTTGCACCTCAATTTTGAGAAATAGAATGCTCAGAATTGGGCACACTGGCAAGACACGGGCATGTGTCTTAGCCGTGTGTGCCACACGGCCTAGAACATGGGCGTGTGTCTCAGCCGTGTGTGCCACACGGCCTAGAACATGGGCGTGTGTCTCAGCCGTGTGAAACCTACACCTAATTTCAAAATGAATTAATTGAGTACACGGCCTAGCACACTGGCGTGTGGCATGGCCGTGTGCTGAAGTAAGAGAGTTATACGGGGTCAAACACAGCCTGCAGCACGGGCCTGTCCCAGGGTCACACGGTCGTGTCCCTTGGACCACATAGGGATGTGAGCCCTACACCTTCGAAAATTTTTGTAATTTCATGAAAAATTCTTAGAGGTCCTGATTAAGTCTCAATTCAATTTTAATGCTCGTATTGGGCCTCGAGGGCCCGATCAAAGGACGTTATGGATGATCTCAGTAAATGAATAGTAATTTACGTAGATTAACGGAAAAATGTTCTGAATGTTTTGGTAATGCTCTGAAACCCTATCTTGATGACGGGTATGGGTTAGAGGTGTTACATTTAGTGGCATCAGAGCTACGATTTAGCTGATTCTCAGATTTGACGTAGAGAACACGAGTTTAGATATACATGCCATTATATGAATTGTGATAGTTTGATGACTCCTGATCATTTTAAATGTGTTTTTCATATAATAATGTCATCCAACCGAGCTTGAGCTGAATCCAAGGAAGCTGAGAGCAATGCTTTAGCTTCAGTTCAAAGAGTTGCGTCTGCGCCTGGTAGTGGAAGGCCTGTGTCTGAAGGCCAAAGTGAGGAGGCGAAATAAGCCTTCTTTCAAACGATGAATGAATGGTTTACACAGGATTTGAGAACAAACCCTATTGTACAACAACCTCCCCCACCTACTCCCTAATTGATTTCTGAGGTACCACAGGGTGCCGAACCAATTAAAATTGGTAAGCCTCCGATAGATAAAATCCGCAAACATGGTGCGAAAGAATTTAGAGCTACCGCAGATGATGATCCGAAAAGGGTTGAGTTTTGGTTAGAAAACACTATCAGAGTTTTTGATGAATTATCTTTACACCTTCTGAATGTCTGAAATGTACGGTATCCCTACTGAAAGATACAACTTATCATTGGTGGAATACCATAACTTCAGTTCTACTGAGAGAGAATGTTACATGGGAATTCTTCCAAGCTGAATTCAAGAAGAAGTATGTGAGTCAGAGATTTATGAATCAGGAAAAGAAAGAATTTCTAGAGCTCAAACAAGGAAACACGAATATAAATGGGAATTTGTTCAGTTGAGTAAGCATGCTAAGGAATGGGTTCTAACTGGGAATGGGTTCTAACTGAAGCTGAAATGTGTAAACACTTTGAAGAAGGTTTAAATGAAGACATCAAATTGTTGATTGGAATTCTCGAGATAAGGGAATTTACAGTGTTAACTGATCAAGCCCAAAAAGATAAGGAATTAAGTAATAAAAAGAGACAAGCCAAAAGAGAAGCTTGGGTTTCTGGAAAAAGAACTATGACTAAGTTACAATCATTTTCTTCTAAGAAATTAAAGAAGTATTATGATCGTGTGACCACTTCGACGGAATATTCTAGAAGACAGTGGGGTTCTCAACGTTTTAACCCGAGGTCTTCATCTCCATCTATGACCAATGTGGGTAGTGTCAGTAATCCCAAATTGAAATGTAAACATTGTAACAAATTTCACCATGGGGAATGTTGGTCTAGAAGTGGAGCTTGTTTTGGATGTGGTTCACTTGAGCATTTTCTCAAATATTGTTCAAAATAAGTTGACAAGGAGATAGAACCAGCTCCAAAGCCAAGTAATCCTGTCTTGAGGGGCAGACCGCCCCGCCATCCCTACAATGTTGGTGGTAGTCGAGGTATTACCAAGGATACAATAGTTAGATCCGAGGCACGAGCACCTACAAGGACATATGCTATTTGTGCTAGAGAAGATGCCTCTGCACCAGACATCATTACTAGTACATTTTCTCTACTTGATACTAATATTGCTGGATTGATTGATCCTAGTTCCACACATTCATACATATGTACGAACTTAGTGTCTATTAAAAATTTACCTGTTGAATTCATTAAATTTGTGGTTAAAGTTTCAAACCCCCTGGGCCAACGTGTTATGGTGGATAAAATCTGTAAAAGCTGTCTGTTGATGGTAAAAGTTATTGCTTTTCGACTGACTTAATGTTATTGCCATTTGATGAATTTGGTGTGATTTTGGGAATGGATTGGTTAACCTGATATGATGCAATGGTGAATTGTAAGTAGAAATATATTGTATTGAAATGCGAGAATGGTGAATTGCTTCATGTTGAATCTGATAAACTGGATGGACTACCTAATGTGATTTTAGCAATATCAACACAGCAATATTTCAGAAAAGGTTATGATGATTATCTTGCGTATGTGTTGGATACTAAAGTATCTAGTCAAAGATTCAGTCAGTGCCGGTAGTATATGAATTTCTGATGTATTACCGGAAGAATTACCTAGTTTACCACCAAATAGAGAAGTGGAATTCTCTATAAATCTTGTTCTGGGAACAACATCTATATCTATAGCACCTTATACAATGGCTCCTACTAAATTGAAAGAGCTAAAAGTATAGTTGCAAGAGTTAATTAACAGAGGTTTTGCTCGACCTAGTTTCTCACCTTAGGGTGCACTGGTTCTATTTGTAAAGAAAAAGGATGGATCGTTGAGGTTGTGTATTGATTACAGATAGCTCAACAAAGTTACAATAAAGAACAAGTATCCTCTACCTCGTATTGATGACCTGTTTGACCAGTTAAAATGTGCTACTGTATTTTGAAAGGTTGATATCCGTTCTAGTTATTATCAACTATGGGTAAAAGAATCAGATGTACCAAAGACAGTTTTTAGAACCAGGTATGGACACTATGAGTTTCTTGTGAAGCCATTCGGCTTGACAAATACACCTACAGTGTTTATGGATTTAATGAACAGAATTTTTAGCCCGTATTTAGAAAGGTTTGTGGTGGTATTTATAGATGATATTTTGGTTTATTCCTAAGATGAAAATGAACATGCTGAGCATTTGAGAAAAGTGTTACAAACTCTGTGAGAGAAACAACTGTACGCCAAATTCAGTAAATATGAATTTTGGGTACGGGAAGTTAGTTTTCTTAGGCATATAGTATTTGCTGAAGGTGTCAGGGTATACCCGAATAAAATTTCAACCATTGTTAATTGGAAGTCACCGAAGAATGTGTCAGAAGTCCGAAGTTTTCTGGGACTAGCTGGTTATTATTGGAGGTTTGTAAAAAGTTGTTAAATGATAGCTTCTCTGATGACTCGTTTACTATAGAAAGATGTAAAGTTTGAGTGGACTGATACATGCCAGTAGAGTTTTGATAGATTAAAAGCTTTATTGACGGGAGCACTAGTGTTAGTTTAGCTAAAATCAGGTAAGGAATTTATAGTTTATAGTGATGCGTCATTACATGGTTTAGGCTGTGTTTTAAAACAAGATGGTAAGGTAGTAGCCTATGCTTCACGATAGCTAAAGCCACATGAAAAGAACTACTTGACACATGATTTTGAATTGGCAACCATAGTGTTTGCATTGAAAATCTAGTGGCATCGCTTATTTGGTGAAAAATGTCATATATTCACTAATCATAAAAGTATAAAATATTTGATGTCACGAAAAGATATGAATTTGAGACAGCGTAGATAGCTTGAATTACTAAAGGTTTATGACCTTGTCATTGACTATCATTTGGGAAAAGCCAATGTGGTTGTTCATACTCTGAGTAGAAAATCCCTATTTTCCTTGCGGTCTATGAATAGTCGATTGTCACTAGCTGATGATGGTTCAATCATAGCTGAGTAAAAATTTAGATCAACATTTTTGCAACAGACTTTTGAAGCTCAGAAAAATGATAGAAAGTTGCAAGCAAAACGAATACAAAGTGGATCGACTCCTAACTCAAAATTTTAGATCGGGACTTATGGTTGTTTGTTTTTCAGAGGCAGAGTATGTGTACCAAAAAGTTCAAAACTAGCACAGAAGATTTTGAATAAAGCTTATAATGGTAACATGTCTGTACATCCCGGTAGTAATAAAGTGTATAATGATCTGAAAAAGATGTACTGGTGACCAGGAGTGAAATGAGATATTTCTGAGTTTGTATCTGAGTGTTTGATATGTCAGTAAGTAAAAGCTGAACATCAGTTGCCTTCTAGATTATTACAGCCAGTTACAATACCAGAATGGAAATGAGAAAGAATTACTATGGACTTCGTAACAGGATTACCCCTATCTCCAAAGAAGAAGGATACCATTTGGGTAATTGTTGATCGGTTAACAAAGTCTGTACACTTTATTCCGGTATGTATGGATTATTCCTTGGATAGATTGGCTAAATTATATGTTTCTGAGATTGTCAAATTGCATGAAGTGCCTGTCTCCATTATTTCAGATAGAGATCCTCAATTTACATCTCGATTCTGGAACAAATTGCTAGAAGCTTTGGGTACTCAGTTACACTTTAGTACTGCATTTCATCCCCAGACAGATAGTCAATCTGAATAGGTAATATAGATCTTGGAAGATATGCTTCGATGTTGTGTACTTGAGTTTGAAGGTAACTGGGAAAGATATTTGCCTTTGGTTGAATTTGCTTATAATAATAATTATCAGTCTAGTATTAAAATGGCACCGTATGAAGCCTTGTATGGACAGAAATGTAGAACTCCATTGTATTGGACAGAACTCAGTGAGAAAAAGTTACACACAGTTGACTTGGTTCAAGAGACCAAGGAAAAAGTGAAGGTAATTCGAGACAGCTTGAAAGCAGCCTCTGATCGTCAACACTCCTACACTGGTTTGAAATGAAAAGAAATATAATTTCAAGTCGATGACAAAGTATTCTTGAAAGTTTCGCCTTGGAAGAAAGTTCTCCGGTTTGGACGCAAGGGAAAACTGAGTCCCACGGTTCATTGGACAATATGAGATTACTGAAAAAATTAGACCGATTGCATATTGGTTAGCTTTACCACCAAAGCTTGATCCGATTCATAATGTCTTTCATGTGTCTATGCTATGACGATATCTATCCGATCCTTCACATGTTATCTCTCTGATAGAGGTAGAGATTCAGCCTGATATGACATATGGTGAAAAACCAATCAAAATCCTAGCTTGGGAAACAAAAGAGTTAATAAATCAAAAGGTAGATTTAGTAAAGGTTCTTTGGCAATGACACGGCATAGAGGAAGCTACCTAGGAGACAGAGGATTCTATGAGGAAGCAATACCCGAATCTTTTTACTGGTAAGATTATCGAGGACAAAAATATCTAAAGGATGAGAGAGTTGTAACAACCCATTTTTCAGTGAAATCAGAACAGTGGTTTCGGGACCACAAATCTGACCCAAAGATAAGTTTTAATTTTTATATCATTATATGGTTCGTATTATAATAGGCATGCCGTGTGAAAATTTTGATACGAAAATTTTATCGATTAAGTGCTTAATTACAAGAAGGACTAAATTGCATAAAATGCAAAATTTGAATACTAGTAGCTATAAGGATCAAATAGCTATGGAATTCAAAACTTAAGGTCCTTATATGGTAATTAGACCATTAAGAAAAGTATTTAGATTTTTCTTAGTGACTCATATATGGAAATATAGAAAAACGGTAAGGACTGAATTGGAAATAGAAAAATACTTAATTAATTAAAAGATGAAAAGTAAATATATCATCTTATTTTCATCATATTCAACCTAAAAACACCTGGAAACCTTAGGAGAGATAAAAGAAACTTTCAAGGCCTAATTAGGTAAGTTCTCTTGTCCCGTTTTTAGTAATTTTGGTATTTTTGAAACCGGGATAGCTTAATCTCTCTATTTGAGGGATTAATTTGAAAAGTTATCGAGGTATGAAAATGGGTCATGGATGTATGTGGTGGAAAATAGAAATATATGGTAGAAAATGAAAGATTATTGATAGATAAACAACTTTTACAAAGTGGTTTTTGATGAAAACATGATTTAGGGACTAAAATGAAAAGTTATAAAATTTGATGAAAAATTTTGAAATTTTATGAATACATGTGCTGGAAAATTTGTAATGGGGCTTTGGTTAGGGTTGGAATAAGGAGTAATTTGCACAAGTTTCATTTTTCGGGCTTAGGGACAAAATTAGAATTTATAGAAAAGTTAAGGGCAAAATGGTAATTTTGCCTAGGACATAAATTGAGTCCATTTAAATATGAAATGTGTGAAATTTATGGTTAAATTCATTTATATAGATCCAGAAAACATTAATTTGAGGTTAGATCGAGGAAAAAAAAAGGTTTCGGATTAGTAGACTTTATACACGAACAAGTGTCGAGGTAAGTTCGTGTAACTTAATCGAATATGAAATTATATTAATTGAACATTGTGTTTATATGTAATGTAATTTATGTTGATGTGCTTTACTTGTATGCTATGATGAAAAATTGATACATGCTTGAAATGGTGATAAGGGGTTGAGTCCCGATTGAAGGTGAATTTTGATGATTATATGCGCTTTCCCGAAACTGATAAGGTCTTGCATTTGTTGCGAATGGGATTTAGCTCAGATGAGTAATCCCATTGACCTTGTTATAGAAAGGATTTATCCCGGACGGGTAATCCTGATATAATACCTTTCAAGCATACGCTATGATTAGGGTTTAGCTTGGACTGGTAATCCTAATCGAGCCCCTCTGATCATGCCGCTCTGAGCATACATTACATAAAGGATTTATCCTGGACTGGTAATCCCGTTATACGATATGTGGCTCGAGAGAGTGTTTCTTGGTTAAGTGCCCTAATGGGTACCCTTGAATAAGGAATTGACGGATTATTGAATCGTACAGTTCGAGTGTACTACTTGAGCATCCATCGGAATTCAATGATTTAATGGACATATAATTCTTGACATGACATGAAAAGCTTGAGATGAAATGATAATGAATTGAAAGAATATTGCTTGATAAGCTCATCTATGTTATTTGATTTATATGAAGATTTTGGCGACTAACATGTTTGATTGAATGTATGTGATTGGACAATTTAGCCAAATGGATGGAAACATAACACTGTATGCCTAGATTTAATAAGCAAGATTGGTAAGTTTAGTGTCTATTATACAAGGTTACTAAGCATGTAATGCTTACTCTATTTTATTTTCCCCTATTTTGTAGTGCTCGGAAGATCGCGAGGGTTGGAGATCACTGGAGCATCGTCATACTATTAAATAGTCATTTTAGGTATAATTAGTAAAAATCATTTTGGTATAATGGCATGTATAGGACAACTTGGCCATTAGTGTCATGAAAATGATGTTTTGTAACCTAGCCATTGGAATGTCTAGTAATGGCTCATTTTGTTATGATTAAGTAGGTTATTATGATATATTCATATGTGATATGTTAAGTATATGTGATCAAATGACGATAATGCCTAAGTTAATCCAAGGTAAGTTTATAATCACATATGCATGTAGTGGTATGTCACAATGAATGATGGAATTGTTTAATTTGAATGCTTGGGTTGGTTGGTATTGGTTGAATGTTTCAAATGCAGGTCTTGTGTGAAATTTTGGGTGAGAAATGAAGCTAGAAATGGCTTCATTTTGTCCACACGGGTAGACACAAGGGCGTGTTTTTGGATCGTGTGTGACACACGGTCTGGTAACATGGGTATATGGTTAGGCTGTGTGTCCGCTGCACCTTAATTTTGAAAAATGGAATGCTCAGAATTGGGCACACGGGCGTGTGTCTCAGCTGTGTGTGCCACACGGCCTGGAACACGAGCGTGTGTCTTGGCCATGTAAAACCTGCAGCTAATTTTAAAATGAATTAATTGACCACACGGCCTAGCATACGGGCATGTGGCGTGGCCGTGTTCACAAGTCAGAGAGTTACACGGGGTTAAACACGACCTACAATACGGGCGTGTTCGAGGGTCACATGGGCGTGTCCCTTGGACCACACAGGCGTGTGAGCCCTGCATCTTGGAAAATTTTGTAATTTCTTGAAAAATTCTTAGAGGTCTTGATGAAGTCCCAATTCGATTCTAATGCTCGTATTGGGCCTTGAGGGCCTAATCAAGGGACGTTATGGATGATATCGGTAGATGAATAGTAATTTACGTAGATTAACGAAAAATGTTCTAAATGTTCTAGTAATGCTCCGAAACCCTGTCTCGAGGACGGGTACGGGTTAGGGGTGTTACAAAATCTTTCAATTCCCTTCAAACTAGTTAATTATGGGCCCAAAACAAAGGTCTTTAGCTCAAGTTATGACCAAAATACTAAAGTTGCACTATGTTGAAAATTCAAATCGCAAAAACTTGCTAAAAATAAACTTTAAGTTCTTTTTTCTCTATTTATTCCCTAGATCAGTAATAAATAAAATATAAGTATAAAAATATAATGAAGAACATAAATGGCATAATTCAAGCGAAGAAATATCACAAATAATTGAGAAATTTCACACTTACCAAATTCCTTCACACTTGAATGACCGTCAGCGCATGTACACCGAAATATGCAAAAATATATGAGTTAAAGTGTAGTGTGTACTGCAACTGTACAAGTAAAATTGTAAATATTTGTGTTATAGTGGAGCATCAGAAGTATTACGATTATCAAACCAAAAGCAGATCGCGCAAAATAAAGTATAGAATAAACTAGCATGTAAGAGAAAGGTTATTGAATTACTAAGGCAAAGAATTCTTATGACAGTCCAAAACAAGTGATTTTTCTAAAAATTACTAAAAATAACTAAGTATAAAATTCCCAAGTAGAAGAAAATACAATAGCCAATGATGGTGATCGATTAATTTCCATGCTAGCAATAAAATTACACCTAAGGACTCAATTGACATTTTCCTCAATCAACAAATTTTACTTCTCGATTTAATTTAATCAAATAAAGAACTTTAATTGAATTATCCCACCGGTCTCACTCAATTAAGTTGAATTAATTTAATATTTACCCAATAGGTTCTCCTCTCAGTTTCATCTATTCGAATTTCTGCTTAGAGTTGTCAATTCTAAGTTTTACCATTTATTCAATTTAGTCCATATAGTTCAACTGAGTATCTTAGGCACAAATTTACATCCTATAAATCTAATTAACCAATCACCCAATGAATTTAGCACAATCCAGTAACACAATTAAGAAAACAATTCAATTTTATGCAATAAAAAACAATGTATAAGGATGAAATTGCAATGGTTGAGAACTTCTTAGGTAATTGCAAAAAATTATTAATTCTGATGGTAGAAAAATCTTCAATACAAGAGATTGTTGAATACCCAATAGATAAATTCTTCAATTAAAATAAAAGGGACAAAGTAATAAACAATATTTTGTAGAAATAACATTAACATAGAAATGGTTCTTGTGCTAATTTAACTAAAATTTCCAACAACCCTTACTTTAAAATTATACTAACCTTTCTAACTGCCTCAATAGTTTACAACGTCCTTATCATTAAAATCATATATGGTAAGTTTGACTAAGGAATTCTTTTTATTGCCCTTTTCATTTGGCTATAATGAACTCAATGTTGCGACATTGGGAAAGAGTGGTCACAAAATTGCTTCTCAGTGGGTCCTAGGTTGCGACACTACAGGCTCGATGTCATGACATTTTGAGTTAGGGGCCTGGTCTCCTCATTCCATTTCAGTAGCTATGTTGCAACATCACAAGCCCGATGACGTGACCTTGCAAGCCAGGTAGCTCTGTGTTGTAACATTGAAGATTGGGAGTCATGACACATGGAAAGTTGGCAAGATGGTCAACTTGGCTAAGTGGAATAGGTGATGTCGCGACCTTGGGGGTCAGAGAACTCCAGGTTGTGACATTAATCTCTTGATGTTGCAATATTGTAGCTACTTACTTGCTTACTTCCTTATTCTCCATCAGTTAAGTCCCTAAAAATGCCTTAGCCACTATTAAGCTCATATAGACATGTGATTGAAGTTTTTAACCATAAAAAAACATAAAATAAACTAAAAATTGCAATTAAAGTAAATTTTAACCTAAGTACGAAAAATGAAAGGACTCGAACAATTACTAGAAAATAAGCTCTTTAAGGCTTTACTTGGTAAAGTGGAAAGAAAATTAGAATGATGGAAAATTAAAGAGATAGAAAATTAGAATGATGGAATATATAATTTTTCCATCCATAGGTGTGCTTGGTAGGATAGATGGAAAAATGGAAAGAAAATTACTCTTTTTTTCTTTCCATCCATTGCTTGGTTGAGTTAAAAAATGGAAGTAAAGAAAACAAAACATTTGAAAATTGCATAATTTTAAACTAATTATAGATCTCTCTTATTTTTCTCCTCTCATTATTCCAATTTGGAAGGATTGGTTTTTATATATTAGGATGGAAAATTATTATCCCTTATATTTTCTTTCCTCTCATTTTTCTTCCCTACCAAGCACACTTCAAATTTATTTTCCTACCACTTTTCCCCTCCCTCTAGTTTTCCACCCAACAAAGCACACCCTAAGTATGTAAAGAGCTTAATTTTTCATATCGAAATATAATGTACCATTAAACCACGTTTGTCCTCAAGAATGAAACTAATATGAGAGAACATGCAAATTAAAATGCAACATAAAGAAATATTTAACTCAAATCGAATATTGAATCATTATATACCAATAGAGCAAGCAAACATGTTTCATGAATACATTCAAAAAGAGTTGAAAGCACACTTACAAGAATTGTTTGGTTGTGATTTTATTCGACTAAGTGTGTTTCCTTGGGGTGCATCAGTGTTATTCGTGAAAGAGAAAGATGGATTGATGAGATTATGCATAGATTATCAACAATTGAATCGAGTTATGATAAAGAATATTTATTGTTACACCGAATCGACGACTTATTTAATCCATTAAAAGAGCTATCGTGCTCTTAAAAATAGATCTACGATCTGATTATTATCAGTTATGACTTAAAGAGTCAGATGTACCAAAAACTGCATTTAGAACTCGTTACGACTATTACTAGTTTTAAGTAATACTGTTTGGTTTGACTAATGCTTGTAACAGTCCAGTTATGACCCTAGTCGGAATAGTATTTTCGAGACCACAAATCTGAATTAGAAAATTATTTTAATATTATTTTCTGTGTTTGTGATATGTGAATTTATATCTGTGAAATTTTTTAGATTTAATTTGTCTGTTTCTGTGCTTAATTATGAAAAAGGATTAAATCGCGATAAGTGTAAAACTTGAGTGATAGATGATAAAGTACCTATTTGGCTTGGCTTTTATAATAAAGGTCCTTGCATATCAATTGTACCATTTGTTTAAATGGTGGACAATTATGGACATGTAGTTGGTAAGTTTTAAGGTATATTAATAAAGGGCAAAATGGTAAAAGGTGAATTTATGTTATATTAAATAAAGCAAAGGTTAAAATCCATTTATTTCATCCATTTTCCACCAAAAATAAAAAGAAAAGAGAGGTTTTGGGTGTTTGAAGCATTCGGCCATGATTCAAGCTTGATTCAAGGTTCGTTTTGTTCCATTTTTGGTAATTTCTACGTTTCTGTGATCGTTGCTTCGTGTTCTTCAAAGCCCATGTCTAAATTTCTATTTCTGTTAAAGATTTCATGAAATGCCATTGTTGATATCATGAGTTTTGTGATGTTTTTGGATGAATTATGAAGGCTTGTTAGATGAGTTATATGTTTTGTTCTTGAATTTTTAATGAAATGAGCTATTTGAGCTAATTTGTGAAAATGAGGTTTTGAAGGACTAAATTGTGAATTAAATGTGTTAATTGGGCTTGTATGGAAGCCATGTATATTTGGCCAAGCTATAGTTTTGGTGAATTTTTGCATATTTGTGATTTGGTGAAAAATGGACTAACTTGTCAAAGTTTGAAATTAAAGGGCTAAAATGCAAAGTACTCTAAATACGTGTTCATGGATTATTTTTGAATGAAATAAATGATTGAATGGTTGAATTTGGATTTAATTAGATCAAGAATAAAGAAAATCAGATTTAGATCGAGGGAAGTCCAAAGTAGTCGAATAGTCGACTCATTTTCGTCCGAAATCCGAACGAGGTAAGTCAAACTACACTTATGTGTTAAGTTGATTAAATTTTGTGTTTATAAACTGTTATCTGCATTGGACGGCCTTGAGAGCCTGATAAAAGAACGTTGGTATTGACCTAAATTATCGTGTAAGACCGTGGCTGGGACACATGCATCGATTTAAAATTTACGTGTAAGACCATGTCTGGGACATCGGCATCGTATCTGTTTTTGTACAAGACCCTGTCTGTGACAGAGGCATCGATACTAAATTACATGTAAGACCACGTCTAGGACGTCGGCATTGTACTTGTCTATGAATATTTATTCCATTTCTGGATTGTCTGATGATAAAGTATGAGATATGAAATGTATAATTCAGATAGGTACATTTGTATCGTACTAGATTTTTGAATAGTAAAGAAATATTCTATGAGACGGTTGTGAAATCTGGCCATTTACTATTATTTTTATGCTATAATAGTTGGAAATTTGTATTTGACTTACTAAGCTCTTCGTAGCTTACTCTGTGTGATTTCTGTCTATTTTACAGTTATCATAGCTACTGAAGGCTCGGGATAGTCGAAGATTATCACCACACTATCAAGCTCTTTTTGGTACCTTTGAAAGTGTAAATATTGCTAAGTATGGCATGTATAGGCTAGAATGTCTATGTATTAAGTTTTGAATTGTATATATGTTATGCCATGTCAATTGGCTAGCAAATGTTAAGTTTTATGGATAGTTTTGATGCATGTTTTGAAATGTGTGATGTTCTAATATGAAATGGTCATCTTTAAGCATGGAATTGGTTAGAAATGTTGCTTATTAATGCTGGTAGGATTGGACCCTTAAAGGGTGGCAAATTCGCTTAAACCAAGCCTGTATTATGCCACACGGCCAGGGAACACGGGCGTGCCTTGTGGCCGTGTGAGAAAGTCAGTAGCTAGCTAAATTTTACACGGTCATAGAACACGATCGTGTCTATTAGCCATGTTAAAAAGTCAGTATAGGACCTCTTTTTGGCACGGTTGGACCACATAGGCGTGTATTGTGCCCGTGTGAGTCACACGGCCTAGTCACATAGGCGTGTGACTTGGTCAGTTTTGAAAATATTGATTAAGTTTAGAAATTTCTGAATGGGTTCGGTTTAGTTCCGACCTTCCCTAAATGTACGTTTTAGGTTTTGTAGACCATATTAATAGATAAATTGTGGATGAATATTTATGTATTGATATTATATGATATCTGTGAATCTGTGTTACTCTGAAATGCTCTGTCTATCCGGTGGCTCCCCTTTCCTATTCCGGCGACGGTTACAGGATAGGGCTGTTACAATGCCCCTGTCGCATTGATGGATTAATGAAATAGGTATTTCAACCATATTTGGTTTGTTTTTTTGTGGTGTTTATAGATGATGTTTTGATTTACTTGTTGAATGAGTTAGACCATGTTGAGCATTTTAGAGTGGTATTGCAGACTTTGCGTGAAAACAACTATATGTAAAATTTAGTAAATGTGAATTTTGGCTTCGAAAAGTAGGACTTTTAGGTCATGTAATCTCCACTGATGGCATCCTAGTATACCCAAATAAAATATCAACAATTGTTGATTGAAATTTTCCAAAGAATGTTTCTCAGGTACGTAGCTTTTTGGGCTTAGCCAGATATTACCAGTGATTTGTTAAAAACTTTTCAATCATAGCATCTCTGATGAAGAAGTTGTTGCAAAAAGATATTAGCTTCATTTGGTTTGATAAATGTTAAAAAAGCTTTTATTAGATGCTCCAATTCTAGCTCAACTTGAGACTGGGAAAGAGTTTATCTTTTATAGTGATGCGTCTCTTTGTGGGTTGGGTTGCATTTTGATGTGGAGTGGGAACGTAATTGTTTATGCCTTACGACAATTGAAGCCTTATGAGAGGAATTACACTACACATGTTTTAGAATTGGTCGCAATTGTTTTTGCTATAAAAATCTGCGCCATTATTTATACGGTGAAAAATGTCATGTTTTCACTGATCATAAAAGTTTGAAATATTTGATTACTCAAAAAGATCTGAATTTGCAACAGTGAAGGTGGCTTGAATTGCTAAAAGAATATGACTTAGTGATTGATTATCATCTCGGGAAAGCTAATATAGTAGTCGTTGCCTTGAGTCATAAATCTCTCTTTGCTTTGAGGGTTATGAATGCAGTTTTAATGTTGGAACATGATGATTCTATTTTGGATGAATTGAAAGTGAAACCGAAGTTGTTAGTAAAGCAGGATCTAGTGAAAAATGGCCAGATGACTAATTTGTGTATCAGAATCAATGATTGTTTATACTTTCATAATCGATTGTGTGTACCGAGTGATTTAGGCTTGAAACTAGAATTGTTTAATGAAGCTCACAGTAGTGTTTATTCAATTCATCCTCGAAGCAATAAAATGTATAACAATGTTACTGGCGATTGACAGTGAAATGTGAAATATCAGAGTTCGTATCTAGATGCTTGATATGCCAGCAGGTGAAAGCCAAACATCAGGTACCATTAGATTTGTTACAACTAGTGATGATTCTGAAATGGAAATGGAAGCGTGTCACTATGGATTTGGTTTACTGTAGAAAGATTGATGAAATCAACTCATTTTATGCTTGTTCGAACTGATTACTCACGTAAGAAACTAGTTGAGTTATATGTTTCAAAAATTGTGAGATTGCACAATATACCACTGTCGATCATATCCGATCGTGATCCGAGGTTTACCTCTAGATTTTGGAGTAAGTTGCACAAGGCTTTGGGCTTCAGATTGAATTTCAGTACCACCTTTCATTCACAAACAATAGTCATTCAGACAGGTAATACAAATTCTGAAAGATATGTTACGGTGTTGTGTTTTTTAGTTTGAAGGTAGTTGGGAAAAATATTTTCCATTAGCCAAGTTTGCTTGTAATAACAGTTATCGGTTGAGTATAAAAATGGCTCAATAAGAGACTTTATACGAGTGTAAATGTAGAAGTTTGTTTTACTGGTCTGAATTGGATGAAAGAAAAATGGTCAGAGTTGATATAGTTCAGGAAACTAAAGATAAAGTTTGTATTATCCGTGATAACTTGAAAGTTGCATCCAATTGTCAAAAATCTTATGCTAATCTGAAAAATAAAGATATTGAATTTTATGCTGGTGAGAAACTATTTCTGAAAGTCTCGCCCTGGAGAAAAATGTTGCGTTTCGCAGAAAAGGAAAACTCAGTTTCGAGGTTCATTGGACTGTACGAAATTTTAGAAAGAATAGGATCAATAGCTTATCATTTGGCATTACGTCCAGAACTTGATAGAATCTATAATGTTTTTCATGTTTCGATGCTTCGTCGCTATCGTTCTAATCCATCACATATATTATCTACGAGTGAGATAGAGTTGCAGCCTGATTTGACTTATTATGAAGAATCAATTAGATTTTTAGCTTGGGAAGTGAAAGAATTGTGTAATAAACGGGTACAGTTGGTTAAAGTATTATGGAATCGACGCAGAGTTGAGGAAGCTATGTGGGAAGCAGAAGAATCTATGAGATCGCAGTACCTAAAATTATTTTCAGGTACGAAATTTAGAGGACAAAATTTTTTTAAAGAGGAGAGTTGTAATGGCCTGTTTTCATTGGTGTCGAAAATAATGGTTTTAGGACCACAAATTTGACCAATGAGTTCGTAATTAGTATTATTTAATTCATTAAAGTCGAATATAGTTTTATATTGAATGTTAGATTTAATAATTTTTGCTAGTTGAACAAATAGTTATTTTCAAGTGATTTTTGGAACATGAGGTATCGAAATCTTGTTTCTATAAATCGAGCCTGTAGATATTTTTATTAGATATTTATGGAGCTGTTATATTTGTATGTGAAGGTTTGGTTCGAGAATTTTAATGTTTGGTTAGTTAATTAAGGAAAAAGAACTAAATTGTAAAAGATGTAAAACTTAATTACTACTGAATTTTATTGATTAAATGGCTTCATTAACATAAATGGAAGGACTTCTAAGTCAATAATACCTTAATGTATATATAGTGGATGGTTAGTGATGTATTTTAACTAATTTTATATGTTAATTATATGTTAATAATAAAAGTAAAAAAAAATTATAAAAAAAGCCATTTTGTCAACTTTCTTCTTCATCTTTTAAAATCAAAACACCATTGAAGGACACTCAAGCTTTCGGTCATCTTCTTTGCTTTGCATGGTATGTATTTTTTAGTCGTTTTTAGTAATTTTTATATTTTTGAGATCATTGTAGCTTAATCTAGCTAACCCAAGGACTATTTCATAAATTTTTTAAAGATTTTGGAGCTTTCCATTAATGAATTCTAGGTGTTATTATGATTAAATGATGAATTTTTTATCTTGGTTGTTGTTTAGGATGATTTTGTAAATGAATTTTTATTAGTTTTGAGTTTATAGACTAAAATAAAAATAAGTAAAATTTAGCATGTAAATTTAGAAAAATTTCAAGTGTTTGAAAGCTGATTGGGATGATATTGAATTCGGTTTGGATATATTGGGGTTAATTGTGAAGTTTTTAATAGTTTTGATTTCAAGGACTAAATTGAACAAAGTGTAAAAGTTCAGGGAAAAAAATTGTAGAAATGAAATTTATAGGTCATGTGCATAGAAATGAATTTGATAGTGCATTTGAAATTGTTTAAGTGAATTTAATCATTATGTAGATCAAGAATTGAAGTGTACAGAGGATAACCGGGAAAAATGAAAAATCACAGATTAGTCCCTACAAATCTTCTCCATAGCTGAATATAATAGGGAAGTTCATAGTATAGATAAATATATATGTATTTTAAACTTGTGGTATTACGATTTTGATTTAGTTCTATTTGAGGTTAGTTTTGATAATAAATTGAAATTATAAATTGTTGCAATTAAGTACATGTGAGAAAGTGAATATTTGGTAGTTGTTGAACATATTGGAAATATGATTTTATGATTTTGAAATGAACTTAGTTGTTTGGAAGTATGTGAATGAATGTACTTCTGGAAGTGCCTCTGAATTATTAAATGTGGTAAACTCTGTTAAAATGCCCGCTTGAACATAGTAAGCAATCAGTATACGATTGACAAGCCAATAGAGTTTGAACACGTACTTGTACGGATTTGCAATACGGGGCCTCTGTTTGCACTTTTGTGCTTCTATTTGCACTTTTGTTCCTCTAGTGTATATCGTTACCGAGTATCCAAGTCATGTTACTATAGTTCATCGAGCTATGAAAATTTGCGACTAATGTTAAAATGATTGGATAATTCTTGTGTTTACCCAATTGAAAGTTTGTAACAATGAATGATCATGCAATAATGTTTCATGATGGTATTGATGTAATGAAACATATATATATGAATTATTTTGATTGAATCATTGAAGAGCATGAAGTATATGATGAACTATTTTCAGCACTAATTCTATGTATTTTTGTAAATGGTTGTCAGGTTTGAGTAGTCTAAGTGTTTTAGTTTTCAAATGTTTAATTGAGATAAGTTTATTTGAATTTTAGCTATGAATTTACAAAGCTACTTAAGCTTACTTGGTTTGTTTTTGGTTTCTATAGTTAACATTTTACGAAACTGGTTGGACATATCAACATTAATGCTCACACTATCAAACTCCTGTGTTAGAAGTTTCTGATTTCTTACTTTCGATTTTGTAGCATGTATATATGGTTTGAAAGTTGATGAATTTGAAGCTCTAGTGGTTTTGTAATGTGTTAAATTTGTGTCATTTGAATGGTAAACATGATTTCGATATTTGGTATCTTGAAAAGGTAACTTGTCATTTGATGTCATCCTTGTGATCTGTTGTTGACATGGTTATTTTTTGGGTAATCTTTTGAAACTGTGGTTAGGATATATTAGCATTAGAAAGTTTGGTATAAATGGTTGATTATGGCATATGCTATTTGGAATTCATTTGATGATTGAATAATGATAATTTGTTGGTCATTGTTTATATTTAAATAAGGTGTCAATGGGGGCATATTGGTTAGGCACATAAGATGAATGTGAATTAGTATATTTTGGTATGTTTTGGTACATTTTTTGATTTGGCTAATGTGGTGGTAAATGCGTGGCTTGGTGTCTAAGAAATTGTAGGTGAATTGGCTTATGTTTGAAGGTATTTTGGGCACAAATGGTCTAGAACATGGTCGCATGCCACGGTCATGTGGCCTTTTTGATTTTTGGTGCAAGCTCGTCCACATGGCCTCATAAAGTTATACAGCCTAGTGACATGGCCATGTGACCCTAAGTTACATGGGCACAGTGAGTTACACAGTTTGTTCACAGGACCATGCTCTTGAGCCATACAGGCTGAGCCTTGTCATATGGTCGTGTGACCCCTGTTTTCACTTTTTAGTCAAAATTTTGTAAAAGTTTCATTTTATTCCAGAATTGTTCCTGGTTTGTTTTAAATGTTTCATAAGCTCGAATTAGGTCCTGTATTGTTTGAATAGCATGGAAATGATTGCAAATAAATTATTTGATTTTTATTGTGAATGATATAAAAGTTTTATAACTATAATATCTTATAGCTTAGACCGGGCCACCAGGCCAGTTAGAGTGTGTTAATGTTCACTATGACCGAATGGCTTATTTTCATATCTAGGCTTTAAAATAGCTCTATGTAACAGTCCGATTTAGACCCTAATCGGAATGGTGGTTTTCGGACCACGAATTTGAGTAAGAAAAATATTTTAAAATTATTTTCTGTGTTTTTTTGTGTGAATTTATATCTGTGAAATTTTCACTATTTAATTTTGTCGTTTAGGTGTCCGATTAAATAAAAGGACTTAATCGCGTAAAATAAAAATTTGGTGGTTAATTCAAAAAGGGTTGAATTGTACTTGGCTTTTTAAGTGGAAGCCTTTAAGTTGCAAATTGGCCATTACTAAGTGAAGTGGACGGTAGTGGCCATGGCATAATGGTTTTATAATATGATAAATAAGGTTAAAAATGTAAAACATGTAATAATAATAAGTTAGTATATATGTTATATTATATGATAACTTAAATAATCTTTTATGTCTTCATCACTTAGCCGAATATAAACAAAAGAAAAAGAAAGAACAAGAGTTAGGGTTCGGTCAATCTTAAAGCTTAATCAAGGTATGAATTTAGTCCGGTTTTTGATAATTTCTACGTTTTTGTGATCGTTGCTTAGTAATCTTCAAGATCCATGCTTTAATTTTTGATTTTGATGGATATTTTGAGTTGTGCCATTGTTGATAGCTTGTGATTTTTGTTTTTTGATGATGAAATATGAAAGATATGTTTTAGATTAACATGTTTTGTATTGGAGTTTTTGATGATTTTGAATAATTAGGACTTAATTGCAAAAATAATAACTTGAGGGACTAAAATGTGAAATTAATGAAATATATGGGCTTGTATAGGTATGGGTACCATTCGGCCTAACATTGGTACTTTGAGATTTTGTTATTTTGTGTTTTGTGCAATAGGGACTAAATTGTAAAAATTGTAAATGTCAGGGGTAAAATGGTAATTTCCCATTTATGTGTTGTTGGACTAAATTGAATGAAAATATGTTTGAATAAGCTTAATTTGAATATGTTTAGATCAAGAACCAAAGAAATTGAATTTGGATTGGGGGAAAACGAAAGTTGTCGACTAGTCGATCCGTATCGGTTTTTCGTTGTCCGAGGTAAGTTTATAAGCAAATAGACATACTTAATTCTAATTAAATGTAATATATATATGCTGAAATGAATTGTATGATTTATTACATGTTAAAGCCGAATGTGAATAATCTTGGTTACCATGTTTCCAAATTCGTTTCGACCGAGTTACAATGTCCGAAAGCCCTGTATGAACCTTAGGAATAGTTAGGATACATATGTCATGACATAGGATTCCGATATATGTGTGCGAGTAGGACCATGGCATCGATATGTGATTTTGATACGTGTTTACGAGTAAGACCCTATCTGGGACAGTGGCATCGATAAGAGATTACATGTAAGATCACGTCTGGGACGTTGGCATTGTACGATATATGTGTGATTATCCAAGTGTCCTACCCAATTCCGAATGGTTCATCGGGCATGGATAAATTATGAATAAATACAAAAAATGAGCTGAAAAATTAGGTATGTAATAATCTGTTATCTATGGAAACAAGGTAAGTAAGCTAATTTATGTATGTTACAAGTGGTGTATGAATTTAATAAGGAACATGTACGAATATGATATGTGATCTTGACTTGGAAGGTGAGTAACTTAAGTTTTATTAAAGAGATTTTTAACTATGTGTATATACATATGTGTGATTGTGTATAATCAGCTACATAGGAAATATATGTGTAAAATGTCATATTATGGTTCTTGAGTCGTGTAACGCCCCAAAAAAAATTCCCGAACTTTCTTTTTATGATGGTTTTGATCAAAGGTGTGCTTAATATTCCTAGTCAAGTTTTATTTATGTGATAATAGGCCTTGGTTAAGTTTAGAGTTCAAACTTTGGGGTGAAGGAAATTATAGTTTAATAATTAAAAGAACCTTGATGGCAAGTAGTTTGGGTTTTAAATAAATAAAGGAGGAATTGGACACAAGGAGTTTTGTGTTGGAGTGACAAGTAGTGTCACATGTGGGGCTTAGAGGTGGCGTCACATGTATGGCAAGGAGGATATATTTTTGCTCAATAAATGGATACTAGTGGCGTTGGATGTGAACTCTGAAGGGAGTGATAAGAGGAGAAATTTAAGGAAGGGATTAAGGAGTTATCAGGGAGAAAAGTTAGGAGATGAGGGGTGTAGAGAAGTGGAGCCGACTAGGGAATTTGGGGATAGGTAAATTCGGCTATAGTATATACAGGTGCAGAAATTGTTTCTCTTCTTTTAGCCGAATTCCTCATTTTTTTCTTTATGTTGCCGAAACACTTTTCTCTCTAAGTGCCGAAACACTTTTTTCTTATTTGTGTCAAATAACCCCTTTCAGCATACAAATCTCAAAAGTCGAATACCTCTTTGGCTGAAGACCCTCTGTGTCGCCACTACTCCCTCTACTTCGCCTGATTCTTGTGTAAGTGCTTCGCTCTTTCAATCGGTTTTCCTGGTAACGATTTCTTTTCTCCTTAACTCTTTCTAAATCGATTTTGGTAGGGGATTAGTATCGAATCTCGAATTTCAGATCTATGCCGAATTGCTCCTTAGGCATTTTGGGGTTTGGGTAAGTGTTCCTCTTTTATTAGTTAAGGTAGGCTGAATGGTCATGGATGTTTTAAGAGTGACTTAATATGATTATGAGTCACTTTTTGGTTAGTTCTTAATGATTAAGATTGATGCAGATTTAAGGAATACTAGTGATTAGTGATCAAGGAAGGTCTGTAAGGCTTGTCGTTCAAGATAAGGCAAAGGTGAGATTTTCGGCTTTTGGTGATCGTATTTGTTAAGTGTGTTATTAATCGTTGAGTGATATCCTTTGTAGGTTCGTGGCTAAGATGATCGCAACATGTTTAGTACCAGATGTGTACATACACTGTGCACACACAGTGGATCGGCAAATCCCGAAATGCGAAAAAGTCGGAAGTTTGGCTACAATAGTCTTGCGAGTGCGCGAACACTCGTAAGGGGGAAACCGATAGGTTACCAGAGGCCCTATGAGCGATTCCATGGACTTGGGCAGTGTATTGGCCAATCGGGCTAGAATGGGTTAAATGGGCCCAATGGGCTGTAGGGCCCATAGTAGGAAAAATTGGCAATTTGATACTATGTGATAAAAAATCATATGATTGCATGACTATGAGTGTGATTGTGTAACACCCTAAACCCACATCCATCGCTGGACTAGGGTTACGGAGTATTACCGACCATTCTATTAATCCTACGAAATATTCATTATCAATTTGCAATCCAAAATTCAAACCACATACATGCTTATAATTCAGTCGAACTTTACATCTTAAAAGGGGTTAGCATGTATCACTCAGCCTAAATAAAATATAACCTAAATCATATATTTGTACGTATATGTAACAGCCTATGCATTTACAGAATATAGTTGTATCAGTAATTTCATCATTGAGTATTAAACTTATTTATTGAAAATCACGCGGATGCACAAACTTTATAACAATTAAACCATGTCAAGGCCACCCCTTTTTCTTAATCATGTGGCATTTATACTTTAGCTTATATGAATTCACATATCATATATAATTACAGAGATCAATAACAAGCATTCGGTTGCATATAAAAATCTAGCACATATACTTATCAACTATAAAGTGAAAGTATGCACATATATATATAGTCATATAAAAGTTTATCAACGTGCCATGGCCGAATGTTCAATACCCATGTTTTGTCATTTCCAAAATTCTCATAATAACCTATGATCCAATATTTCTAAGATATTATAATAATTAAATTAAATACCATACATGTAATTAATCTAGTCCTTTCGGCTATCATGTATTTTTCTTTCACATATGTGCATAGCATCTATAATATAATCACCTTATACATAAGTAAAGTGTAAATAAAAATTTAACCAAAACAATGTAGCTGAATATCACAAATACTCATGTTCTAGTAAAAAATTATAATGGTCAACAATTAATTGCAAACATATGTCAAAATTTTTACTTAATAAACATATGACCAAATCACAAACCATCTCATTTATACCTATTCCAAACATGAATCTTACACACTATGTAATAACTTATCAAAGCACATTTATCTCACATTTAAATCTAACAGTTTAATCTTTAATATGAAACTACATAATCATACCTTATTAAAACACACCAACTGAATGATCATTTACTCAACCTAATAAGAACATATTCAAAATCTTTGAATATACCTAGGTATACATGTTATGGTCAAATGTGCATACCACATCCAAGTCATTAATCAACTTTAATACACCACCAAGAACATAGCATCAATACTACTCATTTATAGCACAAAATACCATAGCTAAAATGAACACAAACTACAAGCAAACATAACCAATCCCAAGCAAGATGATTAAGCCATTTTCACAAGGCATATATATACATTCATTTCCAAAATATTTAACCTCAAAACTAGCCTATACATGCCATAATTCAAGTTTAGTTTAAAGGTACCAAAACAGTAGATAGTGTGATGAACTTGGCTGATGATCCCTGAGCTTTCAGCTTGACTTCAAAATCTATAAAACAGAGTAACGTAATACACATTGTAAGCTACCATAGCTTAGTGAGTCATAAGCAATAAACAACTCAATAACATATTTGATTCATATTAACTAAATGACATGCATTAGCATTATTAACCACTTAAGTCGAATACAAATACAATCATTTAATATGATATAAATCAACTTCCACACCAGTAGCCTTAATAACCACACATCCATTTACTCTTTTATGCAACTTAAGAATCATCAAATGTCATCCCATGTTTAAATAATACCTAGGTAGCCGAATACACAAATTATGTATACACATGTTAAATAACATTTCAATACTACACAAATTTATTTATTCATATGCCAAATACACATATCCCAATACACATGGAATCCTCAATTGTATTGTACATGATTTACAACACATATCTATAGTATTATCTTACCTTATCTCGAGTAGATATCAAGTTAAATCATACCTGGCCATTTAGCTCGCATTACACAAACCGTACACAATTTACTTTTTCTCGATGAACTATTCGGAATAGGTTAGGACACTCGAATAATCACATAGATCATACAATGCCAACGTCCCAGACGTGGTCTTACATGTAGCCGCATATCGATGCCACTGTCCCAGACAGGGTCTTAGTCGTAAACACATATCGGAATCACAAATTGATGCCATGGACTTACTTGCACACATATATCGGTATCCTATGTCATGACATATGTATCCTAGCTATTCCTAAGGTTCATAAGGGACTTTCGGATGTCACAACTCGATCGAAACAAATTCAGGAACGTAGTAACCAAGCCTTTACACATTCGGCTATATCATATATAATTTATGATATTTCATAACAACATATATATTTAATATTTAACTACAATTAAACACATCTATTTGCTTATAAACTTACCTTAGACGTCGTAAAATAGGACGGGGCTGCTAGTCGGCAACTTTCATTTTTCCCCGGTCCAAATAAGATCTCTTTGGTTCTTGATCTAAACATATTCAAATTAAGCTCATTCAAACATATTTTCATTCAATTTAGTCCAAAAACACATAAATGGGAAAATTACCATTTTACCCCTGATATTTACAATTTTTACAATTTAGTCTCTATTGCACAAAACACAATATGCAAAATTTTCAAGGTACCCATGTTTGGCCAAATATTCCTTGTGTTCATACAAGCCCATATATTTCATTTATTTCACATTTTAGTCCCTCAAATTATTATTTTTGCTTAAGTCCTAATTACTCAAAATCATCAAAAACTCCAATACAAAATATGTTAATCTAAAACATATCTTTCATTTTTCATCATCAAACAACAAAAATCACAAGCTACCAACAATGGCACAACTCAAAATATTCATCAAAATAAAAAATTAAAGCATGGGTCTTGAAGATTTCTCAGCAACAATCTCAAAAACGTAGAAATTATCAAAAATCGAGGTAAACTCATACCTTAATTAAGCTCCAAATTGGCTTTGTGTTCTTTCTTTTTATTTTGTTTAGTTTCGACAAAAGAAGAACAATTATAACAAGTATGTAAACTTTATTTTATGTTTTTTATTATATATGTTTTATTATAATAGTTTATAATGTTAGTTTACATAAATAACCTTAATTAATTCATGCCAAAACCTTATAATATAACCCATTACCGTCCACCTAATAAGTTATGGGCTATTTACAATATAACTGCCTCAATTTAAAAAGCCACTAACTTTTTGACCCTTATACTTTAAACTATCAAATTTTCTATTTACGCGATTAAGTCCTTTTATTTAATCGGACACCTAAACAACAAAATTAAATCGCGAAAATTTCACCGATACAAATTCACACAAAATAAACACAGAAAATAATTTTTAAATATTTTTCTGACTCAGATTCATGGTCCCGAAACCACCGTTCCGATTAGGGTCTAAATCGGGCTGTTATAGATTAGGCTTGACAGGCCATATGAATGTGATTGGGCCTGATGGGCCATATGAATGTGATTGGGCCTGATGGGCCATATGAATGAGATTGGCCCTAAAGGGACCAAATGAATAAGTATGGATCTGTTAGTGTTTAGTAAGGGTTGTAGACCCAGTTTTTTAGTAACTACTCAATCAGGCATAAAACTTAAATAATTAATTAATTGCGACTGTGGACGAGTCATAAGGTTAAGGTGTGGCAATGGGTATATGCATGTCTAGGATTGGATCTAGGGAGAGCTTGGTGCTTAAGTGGTCTTAATGACTCACCTCCTCTTCTCTGGGATCTTACCTGGTGCATAGTATCTGTTCACTTTAGCCAACGAGGACTTGTTAATGGGCCAAGTTAAGTAATAAACCCATAATAAAGAGAAATTACCGAAAATACCCATAATGGAGAAAATGACTAAAATACCCCTACGTGTTGAATGTAAGATTTATGGATGTTGCATGTGTACCTGCTGCATTCACATGATATTCTGTTTAGGTTGCATATGGGTTGGGAATTATGGAACGGAGGAAGTATATGAGGATTGCATGGTTGCTTGACGACCGTGGATCCACCGATGGCTTTTCAAGGCCAATATATGATTAGCAGCTTTGCTGCAATGTTAGGTAGTACTGCAATCGAGCTACCATTGGAGTGTATCGGATGGGCGGGTTAATATTTTTATCCCGACATGGAGTGTATCGGGGGATGGAGATGGTGTGTAGCGGTTGGATGGATGGGATTCGTGCATATTTGATTGCTTTACTTCTGTTCTGATATTGAATTGGGCTCAGGCCCAAAAAGACTTGCTATTGCATGCTTTTCTATTTGCCGAGGGTTGTACACACTGAGTTTTCGAAAACTCACCCCCTCTTTTATTTTTCTCAAGTGATCCTCAGTAGGGGGTTCGACGATAGGAGGGACTTCGAGGTGGCTAGCTAGCAAGACAACTTGGACTTGTTTTCTTAAACATATAATTTCTAGTATTTTAAGTTAATTCATTCCGGAATGTAATAAGGCCTTTCCTCTGGTTATTATTTCAAATTAGGATTATTTTTATGTTTATGCTTTATATTTGTTAGAAGTAGAAAATGGTTTTCCTAAACCATATCTATTTTTAAATACTACGTTTCCACAACTCAATTTTTAAATGACAGGTTTCACAAATCATCTGTTTTAAATAAAGCTTCCGCAACTGAAAAGAGATTTTACAAAGTAATTATTATCATACAAGAAGGAATAGTTTTTCTTTAAAATACACCTCGCTTTGAAAGCAACAAATACAAGCTGAGATTTTACTCAAGGTTTTTATTTCAAAGAACAGTTTTCAATGAAAACAAGGTTTTCGATAAAAACACTTCAATGTGAAACCCTGGATCTAGCCATAACGTCCGGGCTGGGTTTGGGGTGTTACAAGTCGATTCGAATGTATAAATATATGTTTGAATGTGTATTGACATTGTGGCTTGAAAGTTGAATAACTTTTGATTAAATAGTTTAGGTGAACATTCGGCCTAGGTAATTATGGTGCATAGAATGTATTATTTTATCTCCTTTGTAGATTTAAGATTAAGTATTGATAATGATATTATAATTCGGCAAGCTTAATCAATTTGAATATGTTATCAAGATGTTTATTTGCTTATGACTTACTAAGCTGTGGTAGCTTACTCTGTGTATTATGTTACTCTGTTTTATAGATTTTGAAGTCAAGCTACCAGCTCGGGGACTGTCATCCAAGCTCGTCACACTATCTACTATTTTGGTACCTTATTAGCTAAACTTAAATTATGGCATGTATAGGCTGGAATTTACCTTTGAAATGCTGAATGTTGGTTATGTATATAAGCCATGCGAAAATGGCTAAACTTTTGTTTTTGAATTCGGTCATGGTGAGTATGAGTTATGTTTATTTTAGTTTTATAGTTATGTACTGCGAAGGTATAATATTCGTGACAGGTACTAAATGCTTTGAAAATGATTTGCTTCAAATGATTAAGTTTGGTCTTATGTGTTCTTGGCTAGATTGTTAAATGAGATTGATTGTTGTTAAATTACTAATGGAAGCTTAGATGTGCATGTGGTGTTAGGTAGTAAATTCAAATATAAAAGAATAAAAGCATTATATGTATTTACTGAAATTGATAATTGGTATTAGAGATATGAAATGCGAAATAGTTAACTGAGATGGATAAATGTTTATTAGTTTGATTGATTCGGTTGTAAAGTGATATATGTTGCATGTGTTTCATGAATATTTGGTCGATTGTTTAATATGCATTCAATGCTAAGTGTGATCGTTATTTTTGTAACACCCCGAACCCGAGACCATCGTCGGTGTCGGACACGAGGGGTTAACAAGCCAAGTTCACATGTTTTGCCCACCAATTTGACATTTTCAGTCAGGCTGGAAAACTGCGTCACCGTCGCCTTAAAAATCATATCTCGAGTTTCAAAACTCGGAAACTGGTTTCGTAAATTTTCTCTGAATTTAGACTCATATATCCATCCATGGATTTATTTCTAGAATTTTTGGTTGGGCCAATTAGTACAGTTTATTAGTTAAAGTCACCCATGTTACAGGGATCGACTGCTCTGACCTTCGTGTGTTACAACTTGAATATCTCACTGTACAGGACTTTAATTCTGGTGCCGTTTGTTTCTAATGAAACTAGGCTCAAAATGGAATCTGTAAATATAAGGCATGACTCCTAATTCTTTCTGGATAATTTATAGCAAATTTTTAAAATTGCGACAGGGCACCCAGAAACCGTTCTGGCCCTGTCTCACAATAGCCTTAATATCTCTTAACATGTAACTCCTATGACCATTTCGTTTCTTCCATATGAAAATAGACTCATCAAGGTTCATTTACATAGCTTATTCACTATTTAATACCATTCCTACAAATTTTGGTGATTTTTCACATTCACGTCACTGCAGCTGGCAGCATCTGTTTTTAAGGTAGGTCTTACCTATTTGGTAGTCTCCATGAACCAACTAGTCTTGCCATACATAGGTTCATATATGATCATTTTAACCATGCCAATGGCTGATCATGTGACCAACATTCCCATTTCCAATCCATAGCCACATCATGACACCAAATATATACATACAAACCACAAATAGTCTAAGTTCATGCTTCCTTTTTGAGCCATTTTAGCATGGCCGTACATATATACATCACAACATATTTAACCAACAAGGGTAGTCCTATACATGCCATTTCAAGTTCAACCAAAATTTATACCAAAATGGAGGCTTGATAGTGTGGATGACTTGACTTCAACGATCCCAAATCCGATTGCTTGAGCGAAATCTAGAAAACCGAGAGCCAAAGCAACGGGTAAGCATTTTATGCTTAGTAAGTCTCAAGGAATATAATCAACTCTAATTACAGCAATACATTCACATAGCCAAATGCATCATTTCATTAATACACATTCTTACTTCACACTTCATCATTATATAATTTCACAAAGTATCAATCAATTCAATAACTGAAATTCATTAGTCGATTGAGCGAATGTTGCTCAAACATGTCGACTTTCCAATGCACATATAAACGTACCTCATTCTTTGGGCTTTTCGAGTGTACTCATTGAATTTATTACAGCAACCAACACTCACCTCCAGCCCAAGATTCTTGAATATAACGGATATAACCATGTGCACAAATGCCTTGGTCTTAGCCGGATAGAATGTCTCGCACGAATGCCTTGGTCTTAGCCGGATGTAGCCACTAGCACAATTGCCTTGGTCTTAACCGGATATAATTTCAGCATAATTGTCTTGAGTTTAGCCGGATATCATTCAATTTCCCATGAACACATACATCAATTATCATTGGACATACATATTTCATTTTCGTTACTAAGGCTCAAACGCAATTATAGTCACAAGCATATTCGCCTTCGGGACTTAGCCGGTAGAATTCAAATACTCATGCACACATAATCAATAATCAATACACATCCATACTTTATTTCACATAATTCAAGTAGGGTCACTTCTTGAGGACTTACCTCGGATGTTGTCGAACGGCTTTTTTTGGCTATTCGATCACTTTCTCCTTCCCTTGTCCAATTGTGGCCCTCTAAGCTCTTGAGCTAATTCAAACAAATTCAATTTATTAAAACCTCATTGTGCTAGCTTATGGCGAATATGACAAGGAGTTTAAATGGTCATATGGCCACCCTTTAGCTTGAATACACAATGGTCATGCACATTTTATTCTACATCAAGCAATTCAATACAATTTATTCGAGCATCAAGGAAATGCTAAGGCCTTGTAACACCCCTAACTCGTGACCGACGCCGGTGTCGGACACGAGGGGTTAACGGCCAAATCCTCTCAAGATACCAACCAATTTGACATTACCAGTCAGGCTGGAAAACTGCGTCACCGTCGCCTTAAAAATCATATCTCGAGTTTCAAAACTCGGAAACTGGTTTCGTAAATTTTCCCTGAATTTAGACTCATATACCCATCCATGGATTTATTTTTAGAATTTTTGGTTGGGCCAATTGGTACAGTTTATTAGTTAAAGTCACCCATGTTACAGGGATCAACTGCTCTGACCTTCACGCGTTACAACTTGAATATCTATCTGTACAGGGCTTTAATACTGGTTCCGTTTGTTTCTAATGAAACTAGACTCAAAATGGAATCTGTAAATATAAGGCATGACTCCTAATTCTTTCTGGATAATTTATGGTAAATTTTCAAAGTCACGAAAGGGGACCCAGAAACCGTTCTGGCCCAGTCTCACGAGAACTTTAATATTTCTCAGTATACTGCTCATATGGTCATTTCGTTTCGTCCATATAAAAATAGATTCATCAAGGTTCAGTTCCATAATTTACTCACTATTTAATTCTACTTCTACTATTTTTAGTGATTTTTCAATATCATCTCACTGCTGCTGTCCGCAACAGTTACTGCAGTAGACTATGCCAATTTCATGAATTTTTCCTTGGCCTTAATCATCCATCATACATGACACAAATTATGGCCACCTTATCAAAATTTGAGTTTCTAAGACTCGTGGCTATAGGTTCTAGCATCCCACTCGACGACCACATAGGCCATTTTCGCATGGCTTAAAGTTTACAACCCACAATTCGACAAAATATAATAGCCTATACATGCCAAATGTTCTACAACAACAAAAACAATACCACAAGATTTCAGCCGTTGTGATGACTTCAGCGACGGTCCCGATCACGCAAACAATACGAGTCCGAGAGACCTAAAATGGGTGACAAGAAAAACACCGAGTGAGTTTATAACTCAGTAAGTCATAAGCATTCATCAATCCACTGATAAAGTTACTACTACATGTACAACAAATGAGGCTAGGTACTCGTCCATATCGAATCTATACCATAATACCTCGGACCTTTCAGTCCAATCTCATACCAATTCATACATCCACATTTCATATCCTACACAACAAGATAATCGAAGCATTTTTTACACATTAACTCATTTTCCAGCACAACCATACACATTTCAATCATCACATAGATTTAAGGCTTACCAATTTCAATCCCCAAGCATGAACGAATTCTCTATTCGTCATGAGCTCGAGGTACTTACCCGATCCGCTGTCCATACTCAATTCAATGGAGACACACCCTCCATATATATAGAGTACGCACACACAGTGCTTACTACTCGATTTCGCACACTTAGTGCCACGTAATTTAAGCTCGCACACACAGTGCCATACCCTCCGAGCTTGCACACTTAGTGCCAAATATTTCCAGCACGCACACTTAGTGCCATATATTTCCAGCACGCACACTTAGTGCCAATCTCGTCACCATACACCCGTATTGCCCGTACACATAGTGCCGAAAGCAAACTTTCTACACATTCCACTATTTCTTTTACATTCAACAATTATCCTCATTCCATACACATACAATTTCATTTATACATATATATATAGCATTCCATTAAACACAATTGCATAGATTTTCCAATCATTTAAGCAATATCAAATATATGCGCTTAATGACTTACCTCGGATGTTGTCGAACGTCTTCAACGGCTATTCAATTACTTTTCCTTTCCTTTATCGGATCTAGTTCCCTTTGCTCTTGAGCTTAATATTAACAAATAAATTGATTTAATCATTTTGAATATCAAAGGGAAATTCAAGGTACTTAGCCCTTATATATTAGGCATTAGAGTCATATATGTATGCAATCATGAATCAAATTCCACATATTAGCCAATATTCTCCTTTAGCCGATTTTTCTAAGTCAAGATTAAGCCACCAATATGCTCACTTATAGCGAATACACGAAATCACCCATCTATGTATTCAATCATGTGGCGAATGTGCATGTTCCAATATAACACCATTTCCATTTCGTTTAACACTTACATTTACCACATATCAATTTAGAGACTCTACTAACCCATCATACATCCGCAATAGTCTATAGCTCTCTCGCCACTCCTTTCACAACATAATAAAACTTAATTTCAAAATCATTAGTGAGCATTTTATTTAGGCATGTACATCTACAACCGAATTCATCATATAAACATCTTTGAATTCACTCAAACATTCTCAATACAACACATTGCCCACTAGCAATTAGTTCATCAAACCAACATTTGACCCTATTTCCTTTAACACCATTGCATTCGACAATGACCACATCATTTAACCAACTAAATAATAAACCACAACATTTGAATTCATCTTATTCTTCTCCCATTTGACCGAATGAATATCAAATGCAACTCAACTAACAACAACATTTTTTTCTTTCTAAAATGTATATACACTCTTCGACCGCTTCCAATTTGTACCTTTCGACCATGAATCCTACTCATCCAAGCATCAATTAAGCTACTTAACAAGTAATTAACATCCCAAAGAAACTTATCAAAATGACACTAATTTAGCACTTGCGAATGGATATTGAGCTATGGACTCATGAAATTAAACCATAGGTCAAATAAGCTATGTACTTATCCATTTAGTCTCATAGTCAATTAAAAAGAAAAATCACCATGCATACCTTAGACTAGGATAGCCATGGCCGAATACCTTGGTTTCTCCTCTTCAAATTTCAACTTTTTTTTTTTTCTTCTTTAGGAATTGGCTAAGCTAGGAAGAAGATGAACCAAACTTTTTTTTTTGTTTTCTTTGCTCAATTCACGGCAATGGGGAAAAGATGAGCATTCTTTTTTTTTTCTTTTCTTTTTCTTTCTTTACTAACATTATTTTATCTCCAATGACCCATTCCTTATTATAAAAATCTAATTAAACATATATATTGCCCATCAATATCCTATCTTGGCCGGCCACCATTAATAAATTGGGCAATTTGACATGCAAGTCCACCTTTGTGTTAACATGCACTAATAAGCCATTTAAAATTAGCCTATCATATTTCACCATGTCTCACATGGATCCCTATTTAATAATTTCTCATACAATTGGTAAAATTAGAGAATGAAACTTCCACATGTGCATGTACACACACAATAAGCATAGAATATAACAATTAATTATTTTTATGACTCGGTTTTGTGGTCCCGAAACCACTTTCCGACTAGGGTCAATTTTGGGCTGTCACAACTCTCCCCCACTTAAGGAATTTTCGTCCCCGAAAATCTTACCGGTAAATAGGCTCGGGTATCGCTCTTTCATAGAGTCCTCGAGTTCCCAAGTGGCTTCTTCAATTCCGCGTTTATGCCACAACACCTTTACTAACGGGATTTTCTTATTGCTCAACTCCTTTACTTCACGCATCATAATGCGAACCGGTTCCTCTTCATAGCTCAAATTAGGCTGAATCTCAATCTCAGATGGAGCAATTACGTGCGATGGATCAGACCTATATCGTCGAAGCATCGAGACATGAAAAACATTGTGAATCTTTTCGAGCTCAGGGGGCAAAATCAAACGATACGCGACTGGACCGACTCGTTCGGATATCTCATATGGCCCGATGAACCTCGGGCTCAATTTGCCCTTGCGGCCAAATCTAAGCACTTTCTTCCAGGGTGAGACTTTGAGAAATACCTTGTCTCCAACCTGATATTCAATATCTTTTCTTTTCAAATCCGCATACGACTTTTGGCGATCCGAAGCAGCTTTCAAACTTTCACGAATTACTCGAACTTTTTGCTCGGCATCCTTAACCAAATCAACCCCGAAGATTTTTCCTTCACTAAGTTCAGTCCAGAATAATGGGGTACGGCATTTACGACCGTATAAAGCCTCGTAAGGCGCCATCTTGATACTTGATTGAAAGCTATTGTTGTAAGCGAATTCAACCAAAGGTAAATACCGTTCCCATGCACCACTAAACTTAAGGATGCAACATCTCAACATATCCTCGAGTATTTGAATTATCCGTTCGGATTGACCATCGGTTTGGGGGTGAAAAGCAGTGCTAAAATGCAGTTTGGTACCCAAAGCCTCTTGCAATTTCTTCCAAAACCGCGACGTAAATCTTGGGTCTCTATCCGACACGATAGAAATAGGTACCCCATGCAATCGAACAATTTGGGAGACGTATAATTCTGCCAACTTATCGAGCGAATAATCCGTGCGGACAGGGATAAAATGAGCGGACTTGGTCGATCTATCAACAATGACCCAAACCGAGTCTTTCTTATTCGAGTCAATGGTAACCCGGACACAAAGTCCATTGTTACTCGATCCCATTTCCATTCGGGTATCGTGATCGGTGAAGTAATCCGATGGCACTTGATGTTCCGCTTTCACTTGTTGACATATCGGACACCTTGAAACAAATTCGAAATGTCTCGTTTCATACCGGGCCACCAAAACCGACGTTTGTGTCATTGTACATTTTAGTACTACCGGGTGGATTGACATTCGACTACAATGGGCTTCATTTAGAATTATCGAAATAAGTTCAATTCCTTGGAACACAGACGACTTCGAACCTCAAACAATCGTCATCATCAATTTGAAACTCGATTCCTTGTTCGAACACACTCACCCGTTTTGCAAGCAACTCCTCATCAACTTTCGAGCTTCCGAATTTGATGAGCCAACAATGGTTTGGCCTTTAATTGGCTACTAACACATTGTCGGGTAGAATAGACAAGTGTACATTCATCGCTCGTAAAGCAAGCGGTGATTTCGACTTAAGGCATCCGCAACCACATTAGCCTTTCGGGTGATAATCAATGACGAGTTCATAATCTTTCAACAACTCGAGCCATCGTCTTTGTCGCAGATTTAAGTCTCTACGAGTCATCAAATATTTGAGACTTTTGTGATCCGAATACACATGGCACTTCTCACCAAATAAGTAATGTCGCCATATCTTTAAGGCGAACACGATGGCAGCCAATTCGAGATCATGGGTTGGATAATTTTTCTCATGTGGCTTTAATTGTCTCGACGCATAGGCCACAACTCGACCTTCTTGCATCAATACGCAACCTAACCCAAGTAGGGAGGCATCACTATAGATGACAAATTCTTTGCCGGATTCGGGCTGTACTAGAACTGGAGCTTTCGTCAAATGGGTCTTCAATTGGTCGAAACTTTTCTGACACTTTTCCGTCCATTCAAATTTGACATCTTTCTGAAGCAGTTTTGTCATGGGTGTGGCCATCATCGAGAATCCTTTTACAAACCGTCGGTAGTAACCGCAAGCCCCAAAAGCTCCTAACCGGTAACATTCCTTGGAGGTTTCCAATTGACTATGGCCAAAATTTTGTTCGGGTCCACCACGACACCGTCACGGACACCACGTGCCCCAAAAAGCTAACCTCTTTCAACCAAAATTCACATTTCTTGAACTTTGCGTATAATCGCTTATCTCGTAAGATTTGCAACACTAGCCTTAGGTGTTCAGCATGTTCGTTTCATCTCGAATAGACCAAAATGTCATCGATAAATACAATTACGAACCGATCCAAGTATGGCACGAAAATCCTATTCATTAAATCCATAAACACCGAGGGCATTAGTGAGCCCAAACGGCATCACCAAGAATTCGTAGTGACCGTACCTCGTTCTAAAAGCGGTTTTGGGTATGTCCGATTCCGGACCCTCAACCGATAGTACCCGACCTCAAATCTATCTTTGAAAACACCGAGGCTCCTTTAATTGATCAAACAAATCGTCAATTCGTGGCAATGGATATTTATTCTTTATCGTCACTTTATTGAGTTGACGATAGTCGATGCACAACCTCATGGTTCCGTCCTTCTTCTTCACAAACAATACAAGTCGCCCATGGAGAAAAACTCGATCGAGCGAAACCTCTATCTGTCAATTCTTGCAATTGAACCTTCAATTCCTTTAATTACGTTAACGCCATACGACACGGGGCTATTGAAATCGGTGTAGTACCGGTACAACCGATGCCAAATTCCACTTCTCGAACCGGTGGCAATCCGGTAACTCCTCGGAAAAACATCTGAATACTCACAAACCATTGGTACCGCTTGAGTTTCCTTTCCGTCTCTTTACTTCCAAACACATACGCAAGGTATGTTTCACGCCCTTTTCACATACCTCCGAAGCGGTCATAGAAGATATTATCATTGGCGCTCCTTTTAAATCGATGAGACTCGACTCGGACTACCTCATTATTTGTACTCCTCAAATCAATGGTTTTCCTTTTGCGATCCACCTTTGCATCATGTACGGTCACCAATCCATACCAAGAATAACATCGAATTCATTAAATGGTAGAAGCATCGGATCGGTAGGAAAAACAGATTCTCGAATTATTAGGGGCATCTCTTGCACACTTTATCAACGAGCACGTATTGACCCAAAGGGTTTGACACTCGAATTACGAACTCGAGAGACTCAACGGTAGAGTCTTCTTTGGATGCTAAGGTTTCACATACATATGAGTGAGTAGAGCGGGGTCAATCAATGCAATCACAATAGTATCAAAGAGAGTAAAAGTACCGGTGATAACGTCGGGGAGGATGCCTCCTCTCGTGCGCGGATGGCATATGCTCTAGCAGAGCACGGGTCTCGGATCGGACAGCCGTATTAGAGGCTCCTCTCGATTACCACCCCTACCTCCAGAGATTCTCGGGGCCTACCTCCACCGTCGTTCCACTAGGTCTTGCACCTTGCGTCTTATTCCTTTCATCTAGCTCGTGCAATCTCTAATGAAGTGGTCCTTGAACCGCATCCATAATGAGCCCTATTAACAGACTTACCCCAACATTCACCTAGGTGTCGTCTTCCACATTGGGGGCATTCGGTCTCTCTTGACGATTATTGCCCACACTAGCTCTCAAGTAGCTCGAGTCCGTCAATGGTCGGGCTCTAATGGAAATTCCTGATCGTCCTCGACTTCTTGGTGTCCTCCACGAACCTCTTTACAGTACCGAGAACGGAGCTTTACTCGTCGATCTTTTACGGTAATCTCTTGCTTCAAATTCAGCCTTCTTCTTCTCCTTCCCAAGTTCTTCCGCCTTGCAGGCTCGTTCGACTAGTGTCACGAACTCCTTTATCTCCAAAATTCCCACTAGTAACTTTAACTCTTTGTTCAATCCTTCTTCAAATCTTTTGCACATCGCAACCTCATCAGCCACACACTCCCGAGCATACCGACTAAGTCTTACGAACTCATGTTAGTATTCAAATACGGTCATCCGGCCTTGCTTGAGTTCCAAGAATTCCTTACGCTTCTGATCGATGAACCGTTGACTAATGTATTTCTTTCGAAATTCGGATTGGAAGAAATCCCGAGTAACTCGTTCATTTGGGACTATGGAAATTAAAGTCCTCCACCAATAGTAAGCTGAGTCTCGTAACAAGGATATAGCACACTTAAGACATTCATCGGGTGTGCATGACAGTTCATCTAACACCCTAATGGTGTTATCGAGCCAGAACTCGGCCTTTTCGGCATCATCGGTAACTATGGCCTTGAACTCCTCGCCCCACGCTTCCTAATCAAGTCCACGGTGGTTTACTCAGCCTCACAGGATCGATGAATCGGAGGCATTGCGGGCTCTTGGGTGGAGTATTTAAATTCGGGAATGATTGGACAGCCGGGTTGGTTCGGGCATATTGCGCGACCCACTCATTCATCATAGTGAAGAAGGCTTGTTTCGCCCTTCATTTTGATTATTCGCGGATGATCGAGGCTCAGCAGGCGGTGTCCCTTGCGCAGAGCAGCCGCTACACTTTCAACGTCATCCGCCAAGGGTCTCTCTACCCCGGGTTCCATTGCTAATCAAAATAAAAATTCCAACCGTCAGAAGTCATCACATTATTAAGCGCTAACAATTTGGCATGTATAGCTAGACTCACACGCGCTATGGTAGTCCTAGAACCGACTAAACCTGGCTCTGATACCAATAAAATTGTAACACCCCTAACTCGTGACCGACGCCGGTGTCGGACACGAGGGGTTAACGGCCAAATCCTCTCAAGATACCAACCAATTTGACATTACCAGTCAGGCTGGAAAACTGCGTCACCGTCGCCTTAAAAATCATATCTCGAGTTTCAAAACTCGGAAACTAGTTTCATAAATTTTCCATGAATTTAGACTCATATACCCATCCATGGATTTATTTTTAGAATTTTTGGTTGGGCCAATTGGTACAGTTTATTAGTTAAAGTCACCCATGTTACAGGGATCAACTGCTCTGACCTTCACGCGTTACAACTTGAATATCTATCTGTACAGGGCTTTAATACTGGTGCCGTTTGTTTCTAATGAAACTAGACTCAAAATGGAATCTGTACATATAAGGCATGACTCCTAATTCTTTCTGGATAATTTATGGTAAATTTTCAAAGTCACGACAGGGGACCCAGAAACCGTTCTGGCCCAGTCTCACGAGAACTTTAATATTTCTCAGTATACTGCTCATATGGTCGTTTCGTTTCGTCTATATAAAATAGATTCATCAAGGTTCAGTTCCATAATTTACTCACTATTTAATTCTACTTCTACTATTTTTAGTGATTTTCAATCTCATCTCACTGCTGCTGTCCGCAACAGTTACTGCAGTAGACTATGCCAATTTCATGAATTTTTCCTTGGCCTTAATCATCCATCATACATGACACAAATTATGGCCACCTTATCAAAATTTGAGTTTCTAAGACTCGTGGCTATAGGTTCTAGCATCCCACTCGACGACCACATAGGCCATTTCCACATGGCTTAAAGTTTACAACCCACAATTCGACAAAATATAGTAGCCTATACATGCCAAATGTTCTACAACAACAAAAACAATACCACAAGATTTCAGCCGTTGTGATGACTTCAGCGACGGTCCCGATCACATAAACAATACGAGTCCGAGAGACCTAAAATGGGTGACAAGAAAACACCGAGTGAGTTTACAACTCAGTAAGTCATAAGCATTCATCAATCCACTGATAAAGTTACTACTACATGTACAACAAATGAGGCTAGGTACTCGTCCATATCGAATCTATACCATAATACCTCGGACCTTTCAGTCCAATCTCATACCAATTCATACATCCACATTTCATATCCTACACAACAAGATAATCGAAGCATTTTTACACATTAACTCATTTTCCAGCACAACCATACACATTTCAATCATCACATAGATTTAAGGCTTACCAATTTCAATCCCCAAGCATGAACGAATTCTCTATTCGTCATGAGCTCGAGGTACTTACCCGATCCGCTGTCCATACTCAATTCAATGGAGACACACCCTCCATATATATAGAGTACGCACACACAGTGCTTACTACTCGATTTCGCACACTTAGTGCCACGTAATTTAAGCTCGCACACACAGTGCCATACCCTCCGAGCTTGCACACTTAGTGCCAAATATTTCCAGCACGCACACTTAGTGCCATATATTTCCAGCACGCACACTTAGTGCCAATCTCGTCACCATACACCCGTATTGCCCGCACACATAGTGCCGAAAGCAAACTTTCTACACATTCCACTATTTCTTTTACATTCAACAATTATCCTCATTCCATGCACATACAATTTCATTTATACATATATATATAGCATTCCATTAAACACAATTGCATAGATTTTCCAATCATTTAAGCAATATCAAATATATGCGCTTAATGACTTACCTCGGATGTTGTCGAACGTCTTCAACGGCTATTCAATTACTTTTTCCTTTCCTTTATCGGATCTAGTTCCCCTTTGCTCTTGAGCTTAATATTAACAAATAAATTGATTTAATCATTTTGAATATCAAAGGGGAAATTCAAGGTACTTAGCCCTTATATATTAGGCATTAGAGTCATATATGTATGCAATCATGAATCAAATTCCACATATTAGCCAATATTCTCCTTTAGCCGATTTTTCTAAGTCAAGATTAAGCCACCAATAAGCTCACTTATAGCCGAATACACGAAATCACCCATCTATGTATTCAATCATGTGGCTGAATGTGCATGTTCCAATATAACACCATTTCCATTTCGTTTAACACTTACATTTACCACATATCAATTTAGAGACTCTACTAACCCATCATACATCCGCAATAGTCTATAGCTCTCTAAGCCACTCCTTTCACAACATAATAAAACTTAATTTCAAAATCATTAGTGAGCATTTTATTTAGGCATGTACATCTACAACCGAATTCATCATATAAACATCTTTGAATTCACTCAAACATTCTCAATACAACACATTGCCCACTAGCAATTAGTTCATCAAACCAACATTTGACCCTATTTCCTTTAACACCATTTCATTCGCAATGACCACATCATTTAACCAACTAAATAATAAACCACAACATTTGAATTCATCTTATTCTTCTCCCATTTGACCGAATGAATATCAAATGCAACTCAACTAACAACAACATTTTTTTTCTTTCTAAAATGTATATACACTCTTACGACCGCTTCCAATTTGTACCTTTCGACCATGAATCCTACTCATCCAAGCATCAATTAAGCTACTTAACAAGTAATTAACATCCCAAAGAAACTTATCAAATGACACTAATTTAGCACTTGCCGAATGGATATTGAGCTATGGACTCATGAAATTAAACCATAGGTCAAATAAGCTATGTACTTATCCATTTAGTCTCATAGTCAATTAAAAGAAAAATCACCATGCATACCTTAGACTAGGATAGCCATGGCGAATACCTTGGTTTCTCCTCTTCAAATTTCAACTTTTTTTTCTTCTTTAGGAATTGGCTAAGCTAGGAAGAAGATGAACCAAACTTTTTTTTTTGTTTTCTTTGCTCAATTCACGGCAATGGGGAAAAGATGAGCATTCTTTTTTTTTTTCTTTTCTTTTTCTTTCTTTACTAACATTATTTTATCTCCAATGACCCATTCCTTATTATAAAATCTAATTAAACATATATATTGCCCATCAATATCCTATCTTGGCCGCCACCATTAATAAATTGGGCAATTTGACATGCAAGTCCACCTTTGTGTTAACATGCACTAATAAGCCATTTAAAATTAGCCTATCATATTTCACCATGTCTCACATGGATCCCTATTTAATAATTTCTCATACAATTGGTAAAATTAGAGAATGAAACTTCCACATGTGCATGTACACACACAATAAGCATAGAATATAACAATTAATTATTTTTATGACTCGGTTTTGTGGTCCCGAAACCACTTTCCGACTAGGGTCAATTTTGGGCTGTCACAGGCCTTCAATAGGCTACCCAAGGCCGAATATTCATGTACATGTTGAGGCCAATTTGGCACTTAATACCTCACAAAAACAGCATGCATTTACTAGTTAATGCTTTGCATATTGTAGCTCAAAACTTATAATATAGCATCAAGCACTCATATGTGTGCTAGGCCGAATGTGCTTGCAATTTCACCAGCATTCTTCAACATCTTCTTCTTTAAACAAACATATTCATCACTTACTTCATAGCCCAAAACATAATGTGCAATCATATATATATACATATATGAGCATGGCCGAATTTCAAGGTGTCCATAGCCATCCAAAATACAAATTTTAACTAACATGAAAGAAGCATGAACCATGCTCATGAATGCATCATGGCGAATATGACAATCATGCCCTTTTCAACTTCAATCATGATTAAACAAAAGAAAACTCAAAATCTTACTCAAGAGTAGACAATCCATCATTGCATGCATCATCATCAAGCTTCACACTTAGCATGCAATGGCTTTATCACCATAACAACTTTGGCCAAATACCATTTCCATGGCATAACAAAGATTTGAGCCATGGCTAACATGCACATCAAGTTAGCAACCAAAACATGCATGAAACTCCCAACACAACCTCATACGTACTTTAATCTTGATGCAAACTTAGCCAAATCTCCTTCTAGATCTCTTCCAACCCAAGCATGAAGCAAAATCCTCCCCTTTTCCATTAGTATTTTCGCCAAGAAGATGAGAAAGGATGAACAAATTTTTTCTTTTCTTTCTTTAGGATATTCGCCAAGCCTATGGAGAAAGATGAACACTTTTTTTTTTGTTTCTCATCCTACTAACACTAATTTTTTTTCCATACTATTATTTTATTATTTCTAACATCATCCATTAGTAAAACATGTTGGGAACATGTTTCCCTTGCCCATAATTTGTCATGGCCGGCCATCCACCTTAGGAAATGGGATAATTGACATGCAACTCCATTTATTTCACTTCATGCATTATTAGGCCACTTAAAATACACCTATCACATTTTCAAGTCCTAGCACATGGGTCCTTTCTTATAAATTTGCACCTAATTAATAAAAATCGAGACACGAAATATTTACGCATACAAATTCCACATACAATAAGCACGGAATATAACACCTAATTATTCTTGTGACTCGGTTTCGTGGTCCCGAAACCACTCTCCGACTAGGGTCACATTAGGGGTGTCACAACTCTCCCCCACTTAAGAGATTTTCGTCCCGAAAATCTTACTGTAAATAAATAGGTTTGGATATCGCTCTCTCATAGAGTTCTCGGTCTCCCAAGTAGCTTCTTCTATCCCGTGCTTGAGCCATAACACTTTCCCTAGCGGAACTCGCTTGTTTCGTAACTCTTTCACTTCTCGTGATAGGATACGAATCGGTTCTTCCCCATAACTCATATTAGCTTGGATTTCCATTTCTGATGGACTAATCACGTGCGATGGATCGGATCTATAGCGTCGAAGCATCGAAAAGTGAAAGACATCGTGAACCTTTTTGAGTTCAGGGGGCAAAATCAAACGATATGCCACTGGACCGACTCGCTCGGATATCTCATATGGCCCAATGAACCTCGGGCTCAACTTGCCCTTACGGCCGAATCTGAGTATCTTTTTCCAAGGCGATACCTTGAGAAACACTTTATCACCCACCTGATACTCGATATCCTTATGCTTCAGATCCGCGTACGACTTCTGATGATCGGAGGCTATCTTCAGACTTTCACGGATTACTTTCACTTTCTGTTCAGCATCTCTAATCAAATCCACCCCGAAAATCTTGCTTTCACCAAGCTCAGTCCAAAACAATGGTGTACGGCATTTACGACCGTACAAAGCCTCGTAGGGTGCCATCTTAATACTTGATTGAAAGCTGTTGTTGTAAGCGAATTCAATCAACGGCAAATACCGTTCCCATGAACCACTAAACTCGAGGATGCAACATCTTAACATATCCTCAAGTATCTGAATTATCCGCTCGGATTGACCATCGGTTTGGGGGTGAAAGGCGGTGCTGAAATGCAACTTGGTACCCAAAGCTTCTTGCAACTTTTTCCAAAATCGCGAGGTAAATCTCGGATCTCTATCCGACATGATGGAAATAGGCACCCCGTGTAATCTCACAATCTGAGAAACGTACAATTCGGCTAGTTTGTCCATTGAAAAATCCGTACGTACGGGGATAAAGTGGGCCGACTTAGTCAGTCTATCTACCACGACCCAAACCATATCCTTTTTACTTGCTGACAATGGCAGTCCGGATACAAAGTCCATTGTGACTCGATCTCATTTCCACTCGGGTATCGTGATTGGCTGAAGTAATCCTGAAGGCACCTGATGTTCCGCTTTCACTTGTTGGCATATTAAACATCTCGAAACAAAGTCGGAGATGTCTCGCTTCATACCATGCCACCAAAACCGACGTTTCAAATCATTGTACATCTTCGTACTCCCCGGGTGGATTGCCATTCGGCTACAATGGGCTTCATTCAGAATTATCGAAATGAGTTCTGAATTCTTTGGAACACACAGATGACTTTTGAACCTCAAACAATCGTCATCATCGATTTGAAATTCCGAGTCCTTGTTCGGCACACACTCAGCCCGTTTTGCAGCCAACTCGTCGTCGACTTTCTGAGCTTCTCGAATTTGATGTATCAACAGTGGTTTGGCTTTCAATTCAGCTACTAATACACTATCGGATCGAATGACAAGTGCATCGCTCATCGTCGTAAAGCGAATAATGATTTACGACTCAAGGCATCCGCAACCACATTCGCCTTTCCCGGGTGATAGTCAATGACCAGCTCGTAATCCTTTAACAGCTCGAGCCAACGTCTTTGTCGCAGATTTAAGTCTCTTTGGGTCATCAAATATTTGAGACTTTTGTGATCCGAGTACACATGGCACCTTTCACCAAATAAATAATGTCGCAAAATCTTTAAGGCGAACACGATGGCGGCCAATTCGAGATCATGAGTCGGATAATTTTTCTCATGTGGCTTTAATTGCCTCGACGCATAGGCCACAACTCGACCTTCTTGCATTAATACGCAACCTAACCCAAGTAGGGAGGCGTCGCTATAGATGACAAACTCTTTGCCGGACTCGGGTTGCACTAGAATTGGGGCTTCATCAAATAAGTTTTCAGTTGATCGAAACTTTTTGGCATTTCTCTGTCCATTCAACTTAACATCCTTTTGGAGTAAGCCGTCATCGGCGTGGCTATCGTTGAGAAGCCTTTACAAATCGTCGGTAATAACCGGCAAGCCCCAAAAAGCTTGAACCTCGGTAATATTTCTGAGGCTTCCAATTGAGTATGGCTAAAATTTTATTCGGGTCGACTCGAATACCCGATGCGGATACCACATGACCCAAGAAGCTAACCTCTCTTAACCGTAACTCACACTTGCTGAACTTAGCATATAATTGCTTATCCCGTAAAATTTGCAGCACTAACCGCGGTGTTCAAGATGTTCGGTCTCATTTCTTGAATAGACCAAGATGTCATCAATGAACACGACTACGAATCGATCCAAATATGGTCCGAAGATCCGATTCATTAAATCCATAAATACCGCAGGGCATTAGTGAGCCCAAACGGCATCACTAGGAACTCATAGTGACCATATCTCGCTCAAGGCGTCTTGGGCACATCCGAATCTCGGATTCGCAATTGATAATAGCCCGATCTCAAATCTATTTTGAGAACACCGAGGCTCCTTCAGTTGATCGAACAAGTCATCAATACGCGGCAACGGATATTTTTTCTTTATCGTCGCTTATTAAGTCGACGATAGTCGATCTACAACCGCATGGTTCCATCCTTCTTCTTCACGAACAACACCGGCGCACCCCAAGGCGAAAAACTCGGCGAGCAAAACCTCTATCCACCAATTCTTGCAACTGAGCTTTCAACTCCTTTAATTCCGTTGGTGCCATACGATACGGAGCTATCGAAATTGGAGTGGTACCAGGTACCAATTTGATGCCAAATTCTATCTCTCGAACAGGTGGTAAACCCGGCAATTCTTCGGGGAAAACATCCGGGTATTCACCAACCACGGGCACAGATTCGGGTTTCTTTTCTAATTCCTTGTCATCGAGCACGTACGCAAGGTATGCTTCGCACCCTTTTCTTACATATTTCTGGGCCAACATCGCTGATATTACAGCTGGCAACTCCTTTAAGTCCGTAGACTCAACCCATATTATCTTGTTATTCGCGCTCCTCAAATCGATAGTCTTGCTCTTGCAATTTACAACCGCATCGTGCATGGTCAACCAATCCAAACCAAGAATAACGTCGAACTCATCGAACGGCAAAAGCATCAAGTCCGCCGGAAAACAAGAACCTCGGAACACTAGGGACTTTTCTTGCACACTTTGTTGACCAAAGACGTAATGACCCAAGGGGTTTGACACCCGAATTACAAACTCAGTAGACTCAATAGGCAAAGTCTTACTGGATGCTAAGGTTTCACATATATATGAATGAGTAGAACCAGGGTCAATCAAAGCAATCACATTTGTATTGAAAAGAGTGAAAGTACCGGTAATGACATCTGGAGAGGCAGCATCCTCGCGTGCGCATATGGCATAAGTCCTAGCAGGAGCACGAGCCTCAGATCTGATGGTAGCATCTCTAGATCCTCTCCGGCCGCCACTGACATTGCCCAAGTTTCTAGGTGGCCTACCTCGAGCAGTGGTAGCACCCGGGTTTCCACTCTGACTTACATTCTGTTCAAGCATCCTCGGGCAATCCTTCATAAAGTGGTCGGCCGATCCACACTTATAGCAGGAGCGATCACAAAACCAACAGCTCCCCGAATGCCATTTGCCACAATGTAGACACTCCGCCCTCTCTCGGCGATCATTTCCACCACTGGCGATCGAAGTGACTCGTGTGGTCACAGGGGGTCGATCGCGTCCTCGTCTAGAAAAGCCCGAAATGCCTCTAGACCGGCTCACATCATCTCGAAATCTCTTCGATGCTTGTTGAAGAGACTTTCCCGAGGACCTTTTTCGAAATTCTCCAGTTCCCACATCAACTTTTTGATTCTCCTTTCTAAGCTCTTCGGCTTTACAAGCTCGCTCAACAAGTACTACGAACTCTCGTATCTCGAGAATGCCAACGAACATCCTTATATCATCATTCAGCCCATCCTCGAAGCGTTTACACATAATGGCTTCGGACGAAATGCATTCTCGTGCGTACCGGCTAAGCCTCACAAATTTTCGTTCGTAGTCGGTAACTGACATCGAACCTTGCTTAAGATCAAGGAATTCCCTTCGCTTTTGGTCGATGAATCTCTGACTAATATATTTTTTTCGGAACTCGGTTTGAAAGAATTCCCAAGTCACTTGCTCTCTAGGCACCACAGAAGTCAGAGTACTCCACCAATAGTAGGCGGACTCACGTAGCAAGGAGATGGTACACTTTAAGCACTCATCGGGTGTACAGGATAGCTCATCGAGCACCCGGATAGTGTTATCCAACCAAAATTCAGCTCGCTCGGCATCATCATCATCCGTCGCCTTAAATTCAGTGGCCCCATGTTTTCGAATCCTATCGACTGGGGGCTTACTTGACCTTATTTGGTCAGTCACCGGGGGTATTGTAGGTGCGGGGGTTGCATTTGTCGGGAATGGAGATTGTGGAACAGCCGTGTTAGTTCGAATGTATTGATTAAACCATTCGTTCATCACACTATAAAAGGCTTGCCTAGCCTCGTCATTAGGATTGCTGGCCATAGGTTGAGAGTCCGCCGGCGCTGTCCCTTGCGCGGGAGCAGGCGCCACACTCTCCACATCATCAGCTATCGCTCGGTTGGGATCGGGATACATTGCTATAAACAAACACAAAGTCAAATTGTCAGAAATCACCACACTATCGATTCATCATTTAATGGCATGTATAGCTAGACCCCAAACACATCACGGTAGTCCTAGAATCGACTAAACCGTGGCTCGATACCAATAAAATTGTAACACCCCAAACCCGAGACCATCGTCGATTGTCGGACACGAGGGTTAACAAGCCAAGTTCACATGTTTTGCCCACCAATTTGACATTTCCAGTCAGGCTGGAAAACTCCGTCACCGTCGCCTTAAAAATCATATCTCGAGTTTCAAAACTCGGAAACTGGTTTCGTAAATTTTCCCTGAATTTAGACTCATATATCCATCCATGGATTTATTTCTAGAATTTTTGGTCGGGCCAATTGGTACAGTTTATTAGTTAAAGTCACCCATGTTACAGGGATCGACTGCTTTGACCTTCGTGCGTTACAACTTGAATATCTCACTGTACAGGACTTTAATTCTGGTGCCGTTTGTTTCTAATGAAACTAGGCTCAAAATGGAATCTGTACATATAAGGCATGATTCCTAATTATTTCTGGATAATTTATAGAAAATTTTTAAAATTGCGACAGGGCACCCAGAAACCGTTCTGGCCCTGTCTCACAATAGCCTTAATATCTCTTAACATGTAACTCCTATGACCATTTCGTTTCTTCCATATGAAAATAGACTCATCAAGGTTCATTTACATAGCTTATTCACTATTTAATACCATTCCTACAAATTTTGGTGATTTTTCACATTCACGTCACTGCAGCTGGCAGCATCTGTTTTTAAGGTAGGTCTTACCTATTTGGTAGTCTCCATGAACCAACTAGTCTTGCCATACATAGGTTCATATATGATCATTTTAACCATGCCAATGGCTGATCATGTGACCAACATTCCCATTTCCAATCCATAGCCACATCATGACACCAAATATATACATACAAACCACAAATAGTCTAAGTTCATGCTTCCTTTTTCGAGCCATTTTCGCATGGCCGTACATATATACATCACAACATATTTAACCAACAAGGGTAGTCCTATACATGCCATTTCAAGTTCAACCAAAATTTATACCAAAATGGAGGCTTGATAGTGTGGATGACTTCGACTTCAACGATCCCAAATCCGATTGCTTGAGCGAAATCTAGAAAACGAGAGCCAAAGCAACGGGTAAGCATTTTATGCTTAGTAAGTCTCAAGGAATATAATCAACTCTAATTACAGCAATACATTCACATAGCCAAATGCATCATTTCATTAATACACATTCTTACTTCACACTTCATCATTATATAATTTCACAAAGTATCAATCAATTCAATAACTGAAATTCATTAGTCGATTGAGCGAATGTTGCTCAAACATGTCGACTTTCCAATGCACATATAAACGCACCTCATTCTTTGGGCTTTTCGAGTGTACTCATTGAATTTATTACAGCAACCAACACTCACCTCCAGCCCAAGATTCTTCGGAATATAACCGGATATAACCATGTGCACAAATGCCTTGGTCTTAGCCGGATAGAATGTCTCGCACGAATGCCTTGGTCTTAGCCCGGATGTAGCCACTAGCACAATTGCCTTGGTCTTAACCGGATATAATTTCCAGCATAATTGTCTTCGGATTTAGCCCGGATATCATTCAATTTCCATGAACACATACATCAATTATCATTGGACATACATATTTCATTTTCGTTACTAAGGCTCAAACGCAATTATAGTCACAAGCATATTCGCCGGGACTTAGCCCGGTAGAATTCAAATACTCATGCACACATAATCAATAATCAATACACATCCATACTTTATTTCACATAATTCAAGTAGGGTCACTTCTTGAGGACTTACCTCGGATGTTGTCGAACGGCTTTTTTTGGCTATTCGATCACTTTCTCCTTCCCCTTGTCCAATTGTGGCCCTCTAAGCTCTTGAGCTAATTCAAACAAATTCAATTTATTAAAACCTCATTGTGCTAGCTTATGGCCGAATATGACAAGGAGTTTAAATGGTCATATGGCCACCCTTTAGCTTGAATACACAATGGTCATGCACATTTTATTCTACATCAAGCAATTCAATACAATTTATTCGAGCATCAAGGAAATGCTAAGGCCTTCAATAGGCTACCCAAGGCCGAATATTCATGTACATGTTGAGGCCAATTTGGCACTTAATACCTCACAAAAACAGCATGCATTTACTAGTTAATGCTTTGCATATTGTAGCTCAAAACTTATAATATAGCATCAAGCACTCATATGTGTGCTAGGCCGAATGTGCTTGCAATTTCACCAGCATTCTTCAACATCTTCTTCTTTAAACAAACATATTCATCACTTACTTCATAGCCCAAAACATAATGTGCAATCATATATATATACATATATGAGCATGGCCGAATTTCAAGGTGTCCATAGCCATCCAAAATACAAATTTTAACTAACATGCAAGAAGCATGAACCATGCTCATGAATGCATCATGGCCGAATATGACAATCATGCCCCTTTTCAACTTCAATCATGATTAAACAAAAAGAAAACTCAAAATCTTACTCAAGAGTAGACAATCCATCATTGCATGCATCATCATCAAGCTTCACACTTAGCATGCAATGGCTTTATCACCATAACAACTTTGGCCAAATACCATTTCCATGGCATAACAAAGATTTGAGCCATGGCTAACATGCACATCAAGTTAGCAACCAAAACATGCATGAAACTCCCAACACAACCTCATACGTACCTTAATCTTGATGCAAACTTAGCCAAATCTCCTTCTAGATCTCTTCCAACCCAAGCATGAAGCAAAAATCCTCCCCCTTTTCCCTTAGTATTTTTGGCCAAGAAGATGAGAAAGGATGAAAAATTTTTTTTCTTTTCTTTCTTTAGGATATTCGGCCAAGCCTATGGAGAAAGATGAACACTTTTTTTTTTTGTTTCTCATCCTACTAACACTAATTTTTTTTTCCATACTCTTATTTTATTATTTCTAACATCATCCATTAGTAAAACATGTTGGGAACATGTTTCCCCTTGCCCATAATTTGTCATGGCCGGCCATCCGCCTTAGGAAATGGGATAATTGACATGCAACTCCATTTATTTCACTTCATGCATTATTAGGCCACTTAAAAATACACCTATCACATTTTCAAGTCCTAGCACATGGGTCCTTTCTTATAAATTTGCACCTAATTAATAAAAATCGAGACACGAAATATTTACGCATACAAATTCCACATACAATAAGTACGGAATATAACACCTAATTATTCTTGTGACTCGGTTTCGTGGTCCCGAAACCACTCTCCGACTAGGGTCACATTAGGGGTGTCACAATTTTAGGATAAGTTAAGTATTATGTACATATGCATTATTAACATGTTCGACCATGATATAATGTACTAAATATACATATGTGATTATATATTAATTTATGTAATAGGATTGTACATTAAACGTGTTTACCAAGAGGTTGCTTTTAAATTTAGGTCATGTATGACATTATGGGAACAATAATTTGAGATGCCCGAATGATGTCTTTTACTTAGTTATTTAATATGAAATTTTAAGCAGACTAATTTGCATATATGATAAGTGTACTTCTTGTGGGTATGTGCATGAAATGGTCAAAATTTACAAAGGCCAACTGCGTGTAATTTAATGACTGAAGTAGTTATGTACAAACTTTAATAACTAATGTTTTAAATTATTTATATGGGAATGTATGAACAGTATATATCGCTTGGTTGTATCATTTTGTAGTAAGGTGTAAAGCATGCAATTTCAAATTAATTATTACTTAAGTCGTATAGGTGGTAATTAAGATGTGCATTATGATTCATTAAATTGTAAGAATGTGTGTATGATTTTGGTGGTTGTGTGTATAATAACATAAGTGGGAATGGAAGCATGATAAACCATGTTGGTAATAGATATTATTACTGTACAATTAAATGCATTATATACTGTTAATAACAACTTGAGATTTGTTGTGACCTATATGTGCAAAGTGTAATTTGTTGTATGTTCTGAAATGTGAATTGATTATATTTTATTTTTAAATGAGTCTGACTTGATTTATTATATATATAGATGAATGTTTTAAAGTTGTGTTTTTGATCGGTAATGCCTTGTATCCCTAATCCGGCGATGGATATGGGTTAGGGGTGTTACACTTCGAAAACATAAATTTATTCTTTCGATCATTTCTGAGTAATTCATGTAAATTTGCAAATGTATCATTTCTCATTTTCATTTTGATTTTGAGAAACCTACAATCATTTCCAATTAATGATTCCATATCTCCTTTTCAAAAAAAACCATAATCCTTCCTGAATGTTTCCCATTTCTTTATTTCTATTCATTTCGTTCATGTAACACCCCAAACCTGGCCTAGACGTTATGGTCGAATCTGTGATGTGACATTGAAGTGTTTTTCCAAAACACAAAATGAAAAATAATCCGTTTATCATAAAAACTTCTTTAGATTCTAAATAAAAGATTAGGATGACTAGTTCCTTGTAAAAACTCAAATTATTTAAGCAAAATATAAATTGTACTAGGTTTTCAAATTTAAAACAATGTTTATTGCGGAACCTTTTAAAACGTATGGTGCAAGCGTGATGATTTCTGAAAAACTTTGGTTTGTGCTTTCTTAAAAATACGAGTCCTATTACTAACAGGTAAAATTAAAGTAATTAAATCCGCAAATTAAAATAAACTTTAAAAAGGCCTTATTACAAAATGAAAACCCAATATTAAATAAAATCTAAATTATAGTATTATATATAAGCTAACTACGTCGAGTGGCCACCTTTGAGTCCTCCATCGCCTCGATCCGTCTAAGCCTGGGGATATCCTGCACAGATAACAGATGGGTGAGTTTATGAAAACTCAGTGTGTTAAATCCCAAAATAACAATTAATCAGAGTAAATGCAATCTTGGCCTAGGCCTGTTAGTTCCAGTTAGGGCCTTAGCCCCTTTTTCAGTTAAAGTATCAGTTTGAGCCCGAGCCCATTTCAATACAGTATGCAAACAAAGGATCCGACCCAATCCATCCGCTACACACCATCTCCGTACTAGCCCTACACACCATGTGGGGATAAAATGGACCCACCCAACCCTACACACCAAGTCGTACCGATTTCAGTACTAAAACAGTATTTGCAACAGATCTGCCAGTGATAGGCTCATAGCCTTACAGTACACTTCCTCCAAAATCATATATCCCACCCCATGTAATGCAACATAATAACATATGTGTATGTAGAAATATCATGCTCAGAAACAGTCATGCATAATACAGGGGTGTTTCAGTCAACTTTACCTGTAATAGCCCAAAATTGGGTTTAGTTGGAACAAAGGTTTAGAGACCACAAAATCTGAGATAGAAATAATTATTTTATGATTATTTTGAGGTCTATGATATGATTTCATGATTGTGTGAAAATTTCGTGAAGAAATTCTATGCATAAAGTGCTCAATTTGAAGTTAGGGACTAAATTGAATAAGTTGCAAAACTTGCATTCTAGAAGTTTCTAGTATGAAATTTCTTTGAAATATTAATTATGAGGTCTTAAATAGAAATTTTACCAATTTTTAAGTGATGGAAAAAAATTGGACATGGATGGAATTTTTGAAAGTTTAGTAAGGAAGGGCATTTTGGTCATTTGGTAATTAAAAGAAATAAAAAGGGAAAATAAAGCCAAAATTGACTCATCTTTTTCATGGAGGCCAAAGTTAGCATGGGGGAAGCCATGGATAGGGTTTTAAAGCTTTCCAATCTCAATAGTAAGCCGGTTCTAACCTCGTTTTTCAAGTTCTTTACGTTTTTGGAATCTCGGTAATTTGATTAAGCTTATTCTAGAAATAATTTAAGCTAGGGTTCATATTTTGAAAAATACCCATAGGTGAAATGTGTTTATTTTGATGTTTTATGATAGAATATGAGGTTTTAAATTATGTTAGATAACTTGTGCTACTCGGTTTTGAGTGAAAACAAGTAAAAGGGCTTAATCGGTAAAAATACCTAATAGTCATAAGTATATGTTAGAGTGAGAATTTGATGTTGTCATAGAAGAGAAAAGTGATCAGCATGTCATAAAACATAAGAATAAGGGATGAAGTTTAATTCTCGAGCCTAGGGGCAAAAGTGTAAATATGCAAAAGTTTAGGGGCAAAATTGTAAATTTTCCAAAGTTTGAGTTAAGGACTTTTTGGAATAGTACATTAATTAAATAAGTAAAATATGATGTTTTAGATCCCGGAAAATGAGATTTGAACCTAGAATGAGAGAAAAATCGAAAATTGGGAAAGTTGGTTAAATGGCCGTTTTAGTATCGAGATAAGTTCATATGTATAATAAGCATTAATTTATGCATGTTTCAATGTAAAATTGATATATTTACTATGATTTCCGAGGTATTGAAAGTATGTAAGTTGGTATGATAATAATACAACAATAATGTCTGTAATTTATATTTAAAAGTTAAATTTAGTGAATTAATTGAATTATGTTAAATTAAATGATTATGGTGCCAAGTTTATGAATTGATTTAAAAATATGTCCATGGTACATGAAGTGCATTGAATTATCATACATAAATGTGATTTCTATGATTATGGATATTATGGGAAATTGTAAGTTCATATGATTTTTAATAAGGCAATGTGTAATTTAATGTTATTGCCTTGATATTAAATGAGATGTAAGTTTATATGTAAGTAATACATCAATATTACTTGTATTATGATATTTTATAATAATATTGGAAATATGTTTGTGGATAATTACTTGATTGGTGAAATTGTTGGAAAAGAGAGAGAAATCCCAATTGAACCTTCGGAAAGATTGGATGATACAGATAGTATGTAGCTAGGTCACATGTATGGTGCTAAGTGCACATCATGTGTACAAGAGAGCTACAAGACATTATGATGTAGCTAGGTCGCATGGGTGATACTATGTGTACACCATGTAGACAAGAGAGCTACGGGATATATGTAGCTAGGTCACATGTGTAGTACTAAGTGCAGGCTACTATGCGTACCCGATAACTTCGATCACGTGTGTAGTACTAAGTGCAGGCTACTACGTGTATCAGATAGTTAGGTCACGTGTGTAATACTAAGTGCAGACTACTACATGTACCGGATAATTGGTCGCATGTGTAGTACTAAGTGCAGGCTACTATGCGTACCAGATAGTTTGGCTACATATGTGGCACTTATGTGCAAACTTTCCATGTATCCGAATTATATTCCGAAGTGTTCAACGGGAGACTCTCTATATATTGCTTTGTGAGTGTTGTGATGAATAAGTGCAAGAACTTGGTTATGTGAATGATGTGTTCATTAAGTGACCAGGATGTGGTAAGATTATAAACAAGTAAGTTATACATGAGGATGATTTTATGGTGATCTTGTGATCATAGGCCTATACTTGTGATCTATGAAATGTGGTGAAAATGATTTGTGATACGTATGTTAAAATGAGGTTAATACAAAGAAAGTGTGAAAGAGTGAATTAGCAATAAAACTGTTTTGGACAGTAGCAGTGATGTGATTTTGAAAAATCACCAAAAATAGTATAAATTGAATCAGAGACTGAATGAGATATCAAATTAAATATTAATAAGTCCATTTTCATATAAAAGAAACATTGCAAGAAAAGGAGTTCTATATTTTGAGATATTTATATTTTTGTGAGACTAGTTCAGAATGATTACGTGATCCCCTGTTCTGATTTTGGAAAATCACAAAAATTTGGAGACAAATAATGAGAGGCTCAAACTTATATTTTTAAAATCCCTAATGAGTTTATTTTCAAGATAAATCAACAAGAACATTATCCGAGTTTTGTACTGTGAGATAATTAAATTTTAGTGAAGAGAGGTCAGAACTGTCAGAAAGTGAAACAGGGGAAATTTTAATGAATAAACTGTACTAATTGGATAAACTAAAGATTATGAAAATTTTATGGTAGAGAGATATGTGAGTCTAGTTTCAGGGAAAATTTACGGATCTTAATTTGGAGCTCTGTAGCTCGAATTATAAATAATTAAGTGACTATGACTTGTGTGGATAGTTTGATGTGAGCATTTATTAGTAAATTGTGAAATCGTACTTACAAGAATGCTATATACATTAAGGATGTGGAATGGAGAGGAGGAGGAGAAAAATAAATATATGTGGAATACATGGAAACTATGGTATATGAAATATTGATATAATGAAATAAATGATATGTGTTTATAAGAAAACAGAAAGAAAATAATATGTATCATGACATGTATATATATATATATATATATATATATATATATGACTAGTCTCAATGTAATGCTTGTTGGGTATGGAGTTCAATTGAAATGTTTCAGCAAACATGTTATTCTCATGATCTAAATTGTGGTATTTTATAAAGATATGATCTAGCTTTAAATATGAATGCTTGATGATTAAGTGAAGATACTTGGTAAGATGATAATCTTGGTATAAATGTATAAGTGGTACTATAATAGACAAGGTAAAATAAGTATGAGAGACACATGTATGATGACATACAAATGCTATGTTTGTGGTTTAATTGAGAATGTTTAATCATTAAATGAATACCATGTTATATGCTTTTGATTTTGTATATGTAAGAGATTAAGGTTGACCAAAGCTTGGAAAATAGCCTAGGTATATTCTACACAGGCAGAGACACGACCATGTGTCTCAGCCGTGTATGGAATACGACTTTGGGACACGAGTGTGTGGAGCCTTAAAGTATGAAATTTCCAAGATTTTAGTAAGTTCTCGGTTTAGTCCCGAACCCTTTCTAAAGTATGTTTTGGGCTCTGTAGACTCAAGTAAGGGACTATGTGTAAGTAAATGAACGTTTTGAAATATGAATGAAATTTTATGGCCCGTATTTTAGTTTAATGTTTGTATGCTTGTCCGGTAACGCCTCGCACCTTATCCCGACCTTAGGTACGGGTAAGCGGTGTTACATTACCTCACAAGGGTATAATGGTCATTTCATCAATACGGGGTCTAAGTATACTTACCATCTCAACATTAGGTCCACAGTCGTCTTAGGCGACCCGTGCAACCTTAACAGTCAATCAGTGTTAATGGCCCTACAGCCCATATTACCGGCCCACACTCTCGTATGGCACACATAGCCCAAAAATGGTCTTAGCCGTGTAGTTTCACAGCTAACCCTGCAATTTACCACATTTTGTACAATTTTTTTATGTGGGGCCCACAAGCCTGTGACAGCCTTAAAACGACCCTAGTCGGAATGTGGTTTCGAGACCACAAAAATCGAGGCATAAAAATTTTGATGCCTATAATATGTGTTAACTCATGTGTGACATTTTTTATGCTTTAATTTAGAGTTATAAATGTGAATTTCACTAGAAAGGACCTAGTAGAAAACTTTGAAAGTATGATGGGGGAATGTGTGATGACTAATTAAAGCATGCATGCGAAACAATGGCCTTGCATGTCAAATACCCTCTTTTTACAAGTGATGGCCGGCCATGACAAAGAATATGGGCAAAACATGTCATAGACATGTTTTGTTGGTGAATCATGGGTGAAAAAATAAATTAATGAGCATGGGTAATAAAGAAATGGAAAAGAAAAAATGGTCTCATGCATGCCCCATTGTCGTGTATTGAGGAAGAGAAAAGAAAAAAATTGTTCATCCATTTTTCATTCTCTCTTGACCGAAAATACTAGAGGGGAAGGGAGGAATTTTGCTTCATGCTTGGTTTGGAAGAGGATTAGGAAGAGGTTCGGCTATACTTGCATCAAGATTAAGGTATGTTTGAGGTTGTGCCATGAGATTCATGCATGTTTTTAGTTGATAGCTTGATGCTCTTGTTAGCCCATGGTTCAAACCTTTGTTATATCATGGGGATGGTATTTCGCCAAGGTGGATTTTGTGTTAATGCCATTGCATGTTAAATATGAAGCTTGCTAATGATATATGCGATGGTGGATTGATGGCTCTTGGACTTTCTTTTTAGTATTTTTGAGTAAGACATTAAGTTCTTTGTTTAATCATGACCAAAATTATGGTGTTGTGATGTATTCGGCCATGGTACATCCAAAAGTGTGATTTATGCTCATTGCATGGAAAGTAAGATTTGTGTTTTGAAATTATGTTCATGTTTAGTTACAATCAACTTGAGATTCGGCTCTAGCATATATATATGTATATATGTTTGTACATGATGTATTGGTATGACATATATACTATTTCAAGGTGTATATTTGCTTGTGATGATGTTTCGGTTATGAAGTAAATGAGAGATGTGTATTGAGCTACGATATGTAATGCGTTAGTTAGTAAAATGTATGCTGTTTTTGTGTGGTATTAAGTGTATAATTGGCCTCAACATGGACATACATATTCGGCCACATGAGGGGAAATTGGTGTGCATGCATTCGGTTAGAGGCAAGCATATTGATGCCTATTCTTGGCTTAGAAAATTCGGCTAAGAGGAATATTAACTAATGTGTTGAGTTCGATTCATGATTTCGTACACATGCGACTTTGATGCCTAATGAGTATATATATTGGCTAAGTACCTTGTATTCCTCTTTCAATGCTCAAATGATTAAATCGATTTATTTGTTAAATTAAGCTCAAGAGCAAAGGGGAACTAGATCCGACAAAGGGAAGGAAAAAGTGGTCGAATAGCCATTGAAATCGTTCGACGACATCCTAGGTAAGTTCTTGAGTAATAGAGCTTAAATTCTGAATTGATTAGATCATGTTTAAAGCAAATTAAAATCATGCTCTTTGTGTGTGGCTATTGAGCCGAAATTGCAAGTGTGAAAAGTGCCTTGTGTTTGAGTTTTGCTAATGAAAATGAAATACGAATGTGTCATAATTTATTGATAATAGTGCTCGGTTATTCGAATGATGTCCGGGCTAAGTCCCGAAGGCTTTGTGCTAAGTGACTATATCCGGACTAGGATCCGAAGGCATTCGTGCGAGTTAATAAATCCGGGCTAAGCCCGAAGGCATTTGTACAAGTTAGTAAACCCGGGTTAAGTCCCGAAGGCATTCGTGTGAGTCACTATAACCGGGCTTCGTCCCGAAGGCATTTGAGCGAGTCGTTATATCCGGTTAAATTCCGAAGGTACTTGATTCGAGAATGAGCGATCTTGCTGTAAAATTTTCAGTTAATACGCTTGAAAAATTCCAGCAATGAGGTATGTTCGTATGTGCTTGAATTAGTTGATTCCCTTCGAATAATATTCGCTCAGTCGAGTAATGAGTTTCCGGTATTTGGCTAAGATGATCCCTTATGTATGAACATAGGGGTTGGAATGTGAAATGAGTAGGATATTGAGAATTTATGCATATGAAATTATCCGTTAGCTTTATGAATGCTATGCTTTTGTTGTGCTGGAATTTCTTGCTCAAACTTACTAAGCATAAATTGCTTATTCCGCTTTTTTTGTTTCTTTGTTTATAGATTTTGGCTCGTCAGCTATCGGACTCGGGATTTTTGGAAGTCGAAGTCTCCCACACTATCAAAGCCCCATTTTGGTACAATTTTGGTTGAACTTTGAAATGGCATGTATAGGACTACCCTTTTGTTGAAGGTCATGTACCTTTCGGTTTGTGTAAACTTGGATAGCCATGCGAAAATGGCTTATATACGTTTTAGCATAGTACCATAATCGTTTGTATGTTGATCATTATGAGGTATGGAATTGTTTTGAAAAGATTAGCCATTGGAATGGTTAATCATGATCACACTTTGTGCTATGTATGCAAAAAGGGCCAATTGAATCATGGAAATCATGAAATAGGTAAAGCCTACCTTAAAGGCAGATGCTGACAGCAGCAGTGATGTGGATGTGAAAAATCACTAAAAATAGTAGCAATGGTATTAAATAGTGAATAAATTATGTAAATGAACTTTGATGAATCTACTTTCATATGGAAGAAACGAAACGGTCATATGAGTTATATGTTAAGAGATATTAAAGTTCTCGTGAAACAGGGCCAGAACGTTTTCTGGATCCCCTTTTCCGACTTTGGAAATTCATTGTAAATCAACCAGAGATAATTAGGAGTCATTCCATATATGTATAGATTCCTCTCTGAGTCTAGTTTCTATAGAAACAAATGGGATCAGTATTAAAGCCCTGTACAAGGAGATATTCAATTTGTAACGCACGAAGGTCAGTGTAGTCGAACCCTGGAATAGGGGAGACTTTAACTAATAAACTGTACTAATTGGCTATACCAAAAATTCTAGAAAAAAATATGTAGATGGACATATGAGTTTAGTTTCAGGGAAAAATTACGAAACAAATTTTCGAGCTTTGAAACTCAAGATATGATTTTTAAGGCGACAGTGATGCAGTAACCAGCTAGTCTGGAAATTTCTAAATGGACCGTGAAAATAGTTAAGTCTGTGTGCACCTTGTGTCCGATTCCGGTAACGGACTCGGGTACGGGGTGTTACAAAGCCCGTTGGGCCCACACGCCCAATTCGGCCTATAATGGCCCAATACCATGTCGGTCCATGAAATTGGTCATGACCATTCCGTCGACCACACAACCTAGTTTTGTAACTTGGCCTGTCACACAGCGACCACAAGCCAGTGTAGTGTCGACAACCCACTTTCTGGCTTTTCGATTTATTACCGGTTTATGGTAACAGTAGGGTGATTACACACACCTAGTTGGCGAAAACGAGTGAAAAAGCCCACGTTCACTCCAACCTAAAATCATAGCAACTTCGGTTAAAACCCAACACCAGTGTTAAAAGGAACCTTAACCGAAACTTGTTCCAAAAGATTACTTACTATTGTCTTGCTTGAACAACGTAGTTTAAGCCCGCCTCTAACTCTGAAAAAATTTTATATCAGAGACCTCGGTGGTTATCTGCATGATAAGTGAATTCATTAAACATGCTACTTATACCCAAAGGTCGAGCATCACATTCCAAACCAAAGATGATTGGAAGGAGTAAGTGACTATGATCAAAGAAGCCCAAACCAAATTGCCTCAATTCGATCAAATGCCACGAATATTGTTATCTTAGAACGAAAGACGAGAGGCTGGTTTTGATCATTCTGGAAACCTGGCTAACTCCCTCACTCCACGAGGAATGCTAAAACTCGAAACAAAAGGCACCACGATCAACAAGAGAAGAGATAACAGTCGGTATTAGGAATCAAGAGAGGGAATAACCAAAAGAATAGAGACAACAGAGACTTACCACAAGGAGATGTCACTTGTAAGCGTAACGTAGTCAGCCTATCACCTTGTTATGAACTTGAGTCCCAATAGAACAAGGGGACTTCGATAAACCTTCAGCAAGGAACGGCCAAGGAACAGTAAAGAAAAGAAAAGAAAGAAGATGGTCAGACTTTGATAAGATTCAGCTAAAGTAAAAAAGACAGAAGAGTCGAGAAAAAGAGAGAAGGAGAGGGAAAGAATCGGCCCACCAGCAAGGCTAACCACCGAAAAGATTTGTGAGAGGGAGAGCAAATGCTATTCGGCCAAAGAAAGAATCCTAAATGAGAAAAAAAAGGGTGAAGAACAGAAATCGGTGGACTAGAGTCTTGAAAGAAGAGTAGAATCGAACCTACCAAAAACTGAGAGGGTACTCAAGACCAAAAATCTAGACAATGTACGGCTTCAGAAACAAAAAAGACTAAAAATGCCAAGACCTGAAATGAATAGCAAGGGAAACTCCCCAACTCAAAGCCGAATTCCCTAAAACTAAAGTCCCTATTCTGCTACAACCCCTCTTCCTTCCTAATCCCACAAAATTCTCCTCAAAACACTCTTCTATTCCCTCACTTGACCAATTCAAACTCTCTCCACCACTCCCCAAAATTTGCTACACACTTCCCACTTCCTCCAACACTCTTAACTGCCCCAAGAGCCATGGTCTCCCACTATCAATCAACCTCTTACACGACCAGTAGGAAAGAGAACACCCTTTGCATGACAAAGGACCCAAACTTCATACCTCAGGTTATAGTATCACGACACTTACCACTAGACTAGCAGGCGCCTTATGGTATACAACCCTTACATAATTTTAGAAGTCTACTGGCTAAGGACAAAGGTTTATTCAATTAGGAGCAAAATTTTGTTCAAGCCAAGGCTTGAACCCATGACTTCCCAGACACTCCCAAAGTACACAACCACAAAGCCAGACATACATCCACACCACAGACATACAAAACTAGTTTTAGCAGGGATTTTGGGATTTAAGAAAAATGGGGCATTACAGTTCATTTTGATTCAAACACGTAATTCATTTCTAGTTTAAACGAGCTAGCAAAGGAACCGATTAGACATATGCAATTAGGGCTCAAATAGCTTATATTTGGGCTCTAAATTTTTGCCTATTAATTATAAGCTCATTTAGTCACGAAGGCATTCCACTATAGTATCATGACTGACTTTTCTCTAACGACACATCGTTACGAAAGCATCTACCCAGTACTCGTCCAATGACCTTGTCACAAGTGTATTACCCTTATAGTATATCCTTAATCTATTTGGGATAATATTCACTCTCCTAGTATGATCATATTTTATCTCATGGTAACCATTACATTTTCCTTCATGAAAAGTCAATTACTATTAAAATTCATTCATCGCAAAGACAAACAACTCGTGGCCATGTTTGTAACAACCCATTTCTCTGTGGTGTAGGAAACAGTGGTTTTGGGGCTACAAATCTGACGTGTAAGTCTGTAAATATTATTAATTAATATTTACCAATAATATATGGTGTAATAATAAAATTTTAGTTAATGATTTATATTAAATGGAAGAATAATTAGGTTCAAGTGGTAAGACTGTGACAGCCCAAAATTGACCCTAGACGGGATGTGGTTTCGGGACCACAAAACCGAGGCATAAAAATAATTTAAAATTTATTGTGATGCCTATGATATGTGTTAAATTGTGTGTGACATTTTTGATGATTTGATTTAGTGTTATAAAGGTGAATTTCACTAGAAAGGACTTGTGTGAGAAAATTTAGAAATGTGCTAGGCAAATGCAAAGTGGCCTAATAATGCATGTTGTGAAAATGAGGGATTTGCATGCCAAATTTCCCTAAAGATAGCCTAGTGGCCGGCCATGACAAGGATGATGGGCAAAAGAAAACATGTCATAAACATGTTTTGTTAATGGTTGATGTCAAAATTGATAAAATATTAAGGTTGTAGGAAGAGAAACAAAAAAAAAATGTGTGTGTGTGTGTGGTTGCCCCCCTTGCCGTGAATGGAGCAAAGAAAGAAAAAAAGAGAGCTTCATTTCCTTTGGTTCTCTCTTAGCCGAATTGAAGAAAGAAAGGGGGAGGGGAGATTTCGGTCAACTTTAAGCTCAAAACAAGGTTAGTAATTCATGTTAGATTTTGAAATTTCAGCTTAATGTAAGTTGATTACTAAGTTCTTTAACTAGCCCATGTTAAAATTTTGGATTTGGGTGGTGCATGAAGTATTCGGCCATGGTAGATAGTGAAGGAGTTGATTATTTTCTTTGTGTTAAATGAGTGATTGTGGATGGGTGAAGTGTGAGCTAGTTAAATATTCATATAGTTAGGTTGGATGATAGGAAGAAAAAAATCAGCTTATGTATGTACACTAAGGCCGAATATGAAGTTGGAGATTTGTGGGAAATGTATGTGTCTTGAAGTGTTGGAATGGAGAGGATGCTTTAATTGTGTTATGAACAATTATGTGTTATAAATTGTGATTTTGGGTTGACTAGGATTTTCGGCATAGGTTATGTTTCATGCTAAACTTGATAAATCTTGGTGTATGGGTGTTTGAACTAAACTAATGATCAAATAGATGCATAAATACAAAGTAAGAAGAATCGGCTATTGTATGTAATACTATTGCCGAATGTGAAAATACTATACTTGAGTAATGAATATGATTGGATTATTGATAGTATGGTAATTGCATAAGGCTATTAGTCGAATAGCTAAGAACGTAAGGTAGTAAGATAAAATTTTACCATGTCGTTCCGTATGTCATAAGATCATTAAAATGTGGATACCAATATATGTACCAAAGCAGTTGAATGAGCTAATTTATTTGTTTGAGCTCAAGATCCTAAAGGAGAGGCGTCCAACAAGGGAAATCAAGATCATCGAGTAGCCGACTTGGAATTATTTACGAACACAAGGTAAGTCATTAAGCACGTATTTGATATTGCTTAAATGATTGTAAAATTTATGCAATTGTGTTTAATGGGATGATATATGTATTTACAAATGAAAATGTATGTGTATGGAATGATGACATTTGTTGAATGTAAAAGAAATAGTGAAATGTGTAGAAAGTTGCTTTCGGCACTAAGTGTGCGGGCAACACGAGTGTACGGTGTGAGATTGGCACTAAGTGTGCATGCTGGAAAAATATGGCACTGAGTGTGCATGCTGGAAATATATGGCACTAAGTGTGCATGCTGGAAATATATGGCACTAAGTGTGCGAGCTCAAGGGTATGGCATGTGTGTGCGGGCTTAAATCGCATGGCACTAAGTGTGCGAAATCGAGTATTAAGCATCGTGTGTGCGTATCTATATATATATATATATATATATCTCCGATCGAACAATTATATGGAGGGTGTGTCTCCATCGAGTTGAGTATGGACAGCGGATCGGGTAAGTACCTTGAGCTCATGACGAATAGGCAATACGTTCTTGCTCGGGGTTGAGCGTGGTAAGCTTTAAATCTATGTGATGATTGCAATTGTATGATTGTGGTGTGAATGAGTTGGTGTGTAAAATGCCTCAATTATCTTATTGTATAGAATATGAAATGTGGATGTATGACTTGGAATGAGATTGAATCGAAAGGTCCGAGGAATTATGGTATAGTTCGATATGGATGAAGTACCTAGCCTCGTTCATCGTTTCATGTTGTGAAAATTTTACTAATGGATGGTTGATGAATGCTTATGACTTACTCGAGTTATAAACTCACTCGATGTTTTCTTGTCACCCATTTTAGGTCTCTTGGACTCGTATTGTCGTGGTGCTCGAACCGTCGTTGAAGTCATCACACCGGCTGGAAACCTTTTGGTATTGTCTTCGTAGTTGAACTAGGAGAACAATTGGCATGTATAGGCTATTATGTTTTGTTGAATTGTGGGTTGTAAACTTTAAGCCATGTGAAAATGGCCTATGTGGTCGTCGAGTGGGATGCTAGAACCTATAGCCACGAGTCTTAGAAACTTTAATTTTGATAAGGTGGCCATAATTTGTGTCATGTATGATGGATGATTAGTAAGGCCAAGGAAAGATTCATGAAATTGGCATAGTCTCATCAGTAGTAACTATTGCTGTCAGCAGCAGTGAGATGAGATTGAAAAATCACTAAAAATAGTAGAAGTAGAATTAAATAGTGAATAAATTATGAAATTGAACCTTGATGAATCTATTTTTATATGGATGAAACGAAACGACCATATGAGCAGTATACTGAGAGATATTAGAGTTCTTGTGAGACAGGGCCAGAACAGTTTCTGGGTTCCCTGTCACGACTTTGCAAATTTACTATAAATTATCCAGAAAGAATTAGTAGTCATTCCTTATATGTGGAGATTCCATTTTGAGTCTAGTTTCTTTAGAAACAAACGGAACCAGTATTAAAGCCCTGTACAGAGAGATATTCAAGTTGTAACGTGCGAAGGTCAGTGTAGTCGACCCTATAACATGGGTGACTTTAACTAATAAACTGTATCAATTGGCCCGACCAAAAATTCTAGAAATAAATCCAGGGATGGATATATGAGTCTAGTTTTAGGGAAAATTTATGGAACTGATTTTCGAGTTCTGGAACTCCAGATATGATTTTTAAGGTGACAGTGATGCAGTTAGCTAGCCTGCCTGGAACTGAAATCAATTATTGTCAAGAGAGAAAAAAAAAGGAAGTAAGCCCGGTAACACCACGTGTTCAAATCCGGTGACGGTCACAGGTTTGGGGTGTTACATTTAATTGGTATCAGAGCTATGGTTTAGTCGGTTCTAGGACTACCATAGAGCGTGTGAGTCTAGCTATACATGCCAATTTGTTAGTGCTTAATAATGTGATGACTTCTGACGGTTGAAATTTTTGTTTTGATTAGCAATGGAGCCCGGAATAGAGAGACCCTTGGCGGATGATGTTGAAAGTGTAGCGGCTGCTCTCGCGCAAGGGACACCGCCTGTTGAGCCTCAGTCATCCGCGAATAATCAAAATGAAGGGCGAAACAAGCCTTCTTCACCATGATGAATGAGTGGGTCGCACAATATGCCCGAACCAACCCGCTGTCCAACCATTCCCGAATTTAAATACTCCGCCCAAGAGTCCGCAATGCCTCCGATTCATCGATCCCGTGAGGCTAAGCAAACCACCAGAGACTTGATTAGGAAGCGGGCCGAGGAGTTCAAGGCCATAGTCATCGATGATGCCGAAAGAGCCGAATTCGCTCGATAACACCATTCGAGTGTTAGATGAACTGTCATGCACACCGATGAATGTCTTAAGTGTGCTATATCCTTGTTATGAGACTCGACTTACTATTGGTGGAGGACTTTAATTTCCATAGTCCCAAATGAACGAGTTACTTGGGATTTCTTTCAATTCAATTTTGAAAGAAATACATTAGTCAACAGTTCATTGATCGAAGCGTAAGGAATTCTTGGAACTCAAGCAAGGCCGGATGATCAGATCTCGAATCTGAACATGAGTTCGTAAGACTTAGTCGGTATGCTCGGAGTGTGTAGCTGATGAGGTTGCTATGTGCAAAAGATTTGAAGAAGGATTGAATGAAGACTTAAAGTCGCTAGTGGGTATTTTGGAGATAAAGGAGTTCGTAACACTAGTCGAACGAGCTCGCAAGGCGGAAGAACTCGGAAAGGAAAAGAAGAAGGCTGAATTTGAAGCAAGAGATTATCGTAAAAGATCGACGAGTAAAGCTCCGTTCTCGGCAAAGAAAGAAGTTCGTGGAGGACACTAATAAGTCGAGGCGATCGGGAATTTCCATCGAGCCCGACCATTGACGGACTCGAGCTACTTCGGTAGCTAGTGTGGGCAATAATCGTCAAGAGAGACTGAATGCCCCAATATGGAAGGCGACACCTAGGTGAATGTTGGGGTAAGTCTGTTAATAGGGCTGTTATGGATGCGGTTCAAGGACCACTTCATTAGAGATTGCACGAGCTAGATGAGAAGAATAAGATGCAAGGTGCAAGACCTAGTGGAACAACGGCTAGAGGTAGGCCCCGAGAATTTCTCGGAGGTAGGGTGGTAATCGAGAGGAGCCTCGACACGGCTATTCGATCCGAGACCCGTGCTCCTGCTAGAGCATATGCCATCCGCGCACGAGAGGAGGCATCCTCCCCTGACATTATCACTGGTACTTTTACTCTCTTTGATACTAGTGTGATTGCATTGATTGACCCCGGCTCTACTCATTCATATGTATGTGAAACCTTAGCATCCAGTAAGACTCTACCTGTTGAGTCTACTGAGTTCGTAATTCGAGTGTCAAACCCTTTGGGTCAATACGTACTCGTTGATAAAGTGTGCAAGAGATGCCTCCTAATAATTCGAGAATCCTATTTTTCGGCCGATCTGATGCTTCTACCATTTGATGAATTCGATGTTATTCTTGGTATGGATTGGCTGACCGTACATGATGCAGTGGTAGACTACAAAAGGAAAACCATTGATTTGAGGAGCGCAAATAATGAGGTAGTCCGAGTCGAGTCTACTGATTTAAAAGGAGCGCCAGCGATAATATCTTCTATGACCGCTCGGAGACATATGAAAAAGGGGTGTGAAACATACCTTGCGTATGTGCTTGAAAGTAAAGAGACGGAAAGGGAACTCGAATCGGTACCAGTGGTTTGTGAGTATTCAGATGTTTTTCCTGAGGAGTTACCGGGATTGCCACTGGTTCGAGAAGTGGAATTCGGCATCGAAGTTGTACCGGGTACTACGCCGATCTCAATAGCCCCGTATCATATGGCATTAACGGAATTAAAGGGATTGAAGGTTCAATTGCAAGAATTGACGGATAGAGGTTTCGCTCGACCGAGTTTTTCTCCATGGGGCGCACCAGTATTGTTTGTGAAGAAGAAGGATGGAACTATGAGATTGTGCATCGACTATCATCAGTTGAATAAAGTGACGATAAAGAACAAATATCCGTTGCCACGAATTGACGATTTGTTTGATCAATTAAAGGGAGCCTCAGTGTTTTCAAAGATAGATTTGAGATCGAGGTACTATCAGTTGAGGGTCCGAGAATCGGACATACCCAAAACCGCTTTTAGAACGAGGTACGGTCACTACGAATTCTTGGTGATGCCGTTTGGGCTCACTAATGCCCCTGCGGTATTTATGGATTTAATGAATAGGATTTTCAGGCCATACTTGGACCGGTTTGTAGTTGTATTTATCGATGACATCTTGGTCTATTCGAGAGATGAAACTGAACATGCTGAACACCTGAGGCTAGTGTTGCAAATCTTACGAGATAAGCAGTTATACGCAAAGTTCAGTAAATGTGAATTTTGGTTGAGAGAGGTTAGCTTTTTGGGGCACGTGGTGTCCGCATCGGGTGTCAGGGTGGACCCGAACAAAATTTCGGCCATAGTCGATTGGAAACCTCCAAGGAATGTTACCGAAGTTAGAGCTTTTGGGGCTTGCGGTTATTACCGACGATTTGTAAAGGTTTCTCGACGATAGCCACGCCAATGACGAAGCTACTCCAAAAGGATGTTAAGTTCGAATGGACAGAGAAATGTCAGAAAAGTTTCGATCAACTGAAAACTTGTTTGACTGAAGCCCCAATTCTAGTGCAACCCGAATCGGGCAAAGAGTTTGTCATTTATAGTGACGCATCCCTACTTGGGTTGGGTTGCGTATTGATGCAAGAAGGGCGAGTTGTGGCCTATGCGTCGAGACAACTAAAGCCACATGAGAGAAACTATCCGACCCATGACCTTGAACTAGCAGCCATAGTGTTCGCCTTGAAGATATGGCCGCATTACTTGTTTGGAGAAAGGTGTCACATTTATTCGGACCACAAGAGTCTAAAATATTTGATGACTCAGAGAGATTTAAACCTGCGACAAAGACGTTGGCTTGAGTTGTTGAAAGACTATGAACTCATCATTAATTATCACCCGGGAAAGGCCAACGTGGTGGCTGATGCTTTAAGTCGCAAGGCACTGTTTACTTTGAGAGCGATGGACGCTCATCTATCCGTTTCACCCGATGAGGTGCTAGTAGTCGAATTAGAGACCAAACCGTTATTGATTCATCAAGTACTTGAATCTCAGAAGGTCGACGCCGAATTGGTCGCTAAGCGAGCCGAATGTGTTTCGAATGAGGAATCAAAATTTCAGATTGACGACCATGATTGCTTGACGTTCAAGGGTCGATTATGTATTCCAAGGAATTCAGAACTCGTTTCAATGATTTTGAACGAGGCTCACAGTAGTCGAATGTCAATCCACCCGGGTAGTACTAAAATGTACAATGACCTGAAACGCCAATTTTGGTGGCTCGGTATGAAACGAGACATTTCTGAATTTGTTTCAAGGTGTCTGATATGTCAACAAGTGAAAGCGGAACATCAAGTACCATCGGGATTACTTCAGCCAATCACGATACCCGGTGGAAATGGGATCGAGTCACCATGGACTTTGTATCCGGACTGCCATTGTCAGCGAGTAAGAAGGATGCGATCTGGGTCATTGTTGATAGACTGACCAAGTCTTCTCATTTTATTCCTGTCCGCACGGATTTTTCGCTTGATAAATTGGCAGAATTATACGTCTCCCAAATTATTCGATTGCATGGGGTGCCTATTTCTATCGTGTCGGATAGAGACCCAAGATTTACATCGCGATTTTGGAAGAAATTGCAAGAGGCTTTGGGTACCAAGCTGCATTTTAGCATCTTTTCACCCCAAACCGATGGTCAATCCGATCGGATAATTCAAATACTCGAGGATATGTTGAGTTGTTGCATCCTTGAGTTTAGTGGTGCATGGGAACGGTATTTACCTTTGGTTGAATTCGCTACAACAATAGCTTTCAATCAAGTATCAAGATGGCGCCTTACGAGGCTTTATACGGTCGTAAATGCCGTACCCATTATTCGGACTGAACTTAGTGAAGGAAAAATCTTCGGTTGATTTGGTTAAGGATGTCGAGCAAAAGTTCGAGTAATTCGTGAAAGTTTGAAAGTCGCCGGATCGCCAAAAGTCGATGCGATTTGAAAAGAAAAGATATTGAATATCGTGTTGGAGACAAGGTATTTCTCAAAGTCTCACCGAAGAAAGTGCTTAGATTTGGCCGTAAGGGCAAATTGAGTCCGAGGTTCATCGGTCCGTATGAAGTATCTCGAACGAGTTGGGCCGAGCGCATCGATTAATTTTACCCCGAGCTCGAAAAGATTCACAACGTTTTCCATGTTTCGATGCTTGACGATATAGGTCGATCCATCGCGACGTAATCGCCTGGCTCGAGATTGAGATTCAGCCTAATTTGAGCTATGAAGAGGAACCGGTTCGCATTATGATGCGTGAAGTAAAAGAGTTACGCAATAAGAAAATCTCGTTAGTGAAGGTGTTGTGGCATAAACACGAATTGAAGAAGCCACTTGGGAACTTGAGGACTCAATGAAAGAGCGATACCGAGCCTATTTACGGTAAGATTTTCGGGACGAAAATTTCTTAAGTGGGGAGAGTTGTGACACCCAAAATTGACCCTAGACGGATGTGGTTTCGGGACCACAAAACCGAGGCATAAAAATAATTTAAAATTTATTGTGATGCCTATGATATGTGTTAAATTGTGTGTGACATTTTGATGATTTGATTTAGTGTTATAAAGGTGAATTTCACTAGAAAGGACTTGTGTGAGAAAATTTAGAAATGTGCTAGGCAAATGCAAAGTGGCCTAATAATGCATGTTGTGAAAATGAGGATTTACGTGTCAAATTTCCCTAAAGATAGCCTAGTGGCCGCCATGACAAGGATGATGGGCAAAAGAAAACATGTCATAAACATGTTTTGTTAATGGTTGATGTCAAAATTGATAAAATATTAAGGTTGTAGGAAGAGAAACAAAAAAAAAAATGTGTGTGTGTGTGGTTGCCCCCCCTTGCCGTGAATGGAGCAAAGAAAGAAAAAAAAAGAGAGCTTCATTTCCTTTGGTTCTCTCTTAGCCGAATTGAAGAAAGAAAGGGGGAGGGGAGATTTCGGTCAACTTTAAGCTCAAAACAAGGTTAGTAATTCATGTTAGATTTTGAAATTTCAGCTTAATGTAAGTTGATTACTAAGTTCTTTAACTAGCCCATGTTAAAATTTTGGATTTGGGTGGTGCATGAAGTATTCGGCCATGGTAGATAGTGAAGGGAGTTGATTATTTTCTTTGTGTTAAATGAGTGATTGTGGATGGGTGAAGTGTGAGCTAGTTAAATATTCATATAGTTAGGTTGGATGATAGGAAGAAAAAAATCAGCTTGTGTATGTACACTAAGGCCGAATATGAAGTTGGAGATTTGTGGGAAATGTATGTGTCTTGAAGTGTTGGAATGGAGAGGATGCTTTAATTGTGTTATGAACAATTATGTGTTAGAAATTGTGATTTTGGGTTGACTAGGATTTTCGGCATAGGTTATGTTTCATGCTAAACTTGATAAATCTTGGTGTATGGGTGTTTGAACTAAACTAATGATCAAATAGATGCATAAATACAAAGTAAGAAGAATCGGCTATTGTATGTAATACTATTGCTGAATGTGAAAATACTATACTTGAGTAATGAATATGATTGGATTATTGATAGTATGGTAATTGCATAAGGCTATTAGCCGAATAGCTAAGAACGTAAGGTAGTAAGATAAAAATTTTACCATGTCGTTCCGTATGTCATAAGATCATTAAAATGTGGATACCAATATATGTACCAAAGCGGTTGAATGAGCTAATTTATTTGTTTGAGCTCAAGATCCTAAAGGAGAGGCGTCCAACAAGGGAAATCAAGATCATCGAGTAGCCGACTTGGAATTATTTACCGAACACAAGGTAAGTCATTAACACGTATTTGATATTGCTTAAATGAATGTAAAATTTATGCAATTGTGTTTAATGGGATGATATATATATTTACAAATGAAAATGTATGTGTATGGAATGATGACATTTGTTGAATGTAAAAGAAATAGTGAAATGTGTAGAAAGTTGCTTTCGGCACTAAGTGTGCGGGCAACACGAGTGTACGGTGACGAGATTGGCACTAAGTGTGCATGCTGGAAAAATATGGCACAGAGTGTGCATGCTGGAAATATATGGCACTAAGTGTGCATGCTGGAAATATATGGCACTAAGTGTGCGAGCTCAAGGGTATGGCACTGTGTGTGCGGGCTTAAATCGCATGGCATTAAGTGTGCGAAATCGAGTATTAGCATCGTGTGTGCATACTCTATATATATATATATCTCTGATCGAACAATTATATGGAGGGTGTGTCTCCATCGAGTTGAGTATGGACAGCGGATCGGGTAAGTACCTTGAGCTCATGACGAATAGGCAATACGTTCTTGCTCGAGGTTGAGCGTGGTAAGCTTTAAATCTATGTGATGATTGCAATTGTATGATTGTGGTGTGAATGAGTTGGTGTGTAAAATGCCTCAATTATCTTATTGTATAGAATATGAAATGTGGATGTATGACTTGGAATGAGATTGAATCGAAAGGTCCGAGGAATTATGGTATAGTTCGATATGGATGAAGTACCTAGCCTCGTTTACTGTTTCATGTTGTGAAAATTTTACTAATGGATGGTTGATGAATGCTTATGACATACTGAGTTATAAACTCACTCGATGTTTTCTTGTCACCCATTTTAGGTCTCTTGGACTCGTATTGTCGCGTGCTCGGAACCGTCGTTGAAGTCATCACACCGGCTGGAAACCTTTTGGTATTGTCTTCGTAGTTGAACTAGGAGAACAATTGGCATGTATAGGCTATTATGTTTTGTTGAATTGTGGGTTGTAAACTTTAAGCCATGTGAAAATGGCCTATGTGGTAGTCGAGTGGGATGCTAGAACCTATAGCCACGAGTCTTAGAAACTTTAATTTTGATAAGGTGGCCATAATTTGTGTCATGTATGATGGATGATTAGTAAGGCCAAGGAAAGATTCATGAAATTGGCATAGTCTACTGCAGTAACTGTTGCTGTCAGCAGCAGTGAGATGAGATTGAAAAATCACTAAAAATAGTAGAAGTAGAATTAAATAGTGAATAAATTATGAAATTGAGCCTTGATGAATATATTTTTATATGGACGAAACGAAACGACCATATGAGCAGTATACTGAGAGATATTAGAGTTCTTGTGAGACAGGGCCAGAACGGTTTCTGGGTTCCCTGTCGCGACTTTGAAAATTTACTATAAATTATCCAGAAAGAATTAGAAGTCATGCCTTATATGTGCAGATTCCATTTGAGTCTAGTTTCTTTAGAAACAAATGGCACCAGTATTAAAGCCCTGTACAGAGAGATATTCAAGTTGTAACGCGCGAAGGTCAGTGTAGTCGACCCCTGTAACATGGGTGACTTTAACTAATAAACTGTACCAATTGGCCGGACCAAAAATTCTAGAAATAAATCCAGGGATGGATATATGAGTCTAGTTTCAGGGAAAATTTACGGAACTGATTTTCAAGTTCTGGAACTCCAGATATGATTTTTAAGGTGACAGTGACGCAGTTAGCTAGCCTGCCTGGAACTGAAATCAATTATTGTCAAGAGAGAAAAAAAAGGAAGTAAGCCCGGTAACACCACGTGTTCAAATCCGGTGACGGTCACGGGTTTGGGGTGTTACAAAGACCCTAAGTCAAGTGGTTTTAAAAAATGAGGTATAGGGACCTCGTTTCTACAAATCAAGCCGTAAATATTTTTTTAAATATTTATGGAGTGTTATTAAGGTCGTATTAAAGTCTCGTTAAGAAATTTTAACATTTAAATGGTTAATTAAATAAAAAGGACTAAATCATAAAAAGTGTAAAACTTGAGTAGTTTTAGTTAAAGGGGTCAAATGGCTATGCCAATGAAAGTAAATGGAATTGAATGGTAAATTGATCATTGAAATGGTTAGTGGATATTTATGGGTAAGGTATTAATGTAATTTTGATGATTTTTAGAAGGTAAAATGGTAATTTGGTAAATAAATCAAAAAATAATTAAGGAAAATGGTATCATCTTCCCCATTTTTCATTTTTTGGCTGATTCACCATTTTTGAAAGGGGGGAGCATTCGGTTACTACTTCTACCTTGCATGATATAATTCTAAATCTCGTTTTTAATGATTTATACATTTTTGAGATCATTGTAGCTTAATCTAACTCACCCGGGGGTCAATTTGCAAAGTTGTTAAATGTTTAGAATTTTACCATGGATGAATTTGAGGTGTTATTGAGAGTTTATGGTAGAATCTTAAGCTTGGTTGCTAGATAGGACTATTTTGTAAAGTAATTTTTGGTAATTTTAATGTTTAAGGATTAAAATGTGAAAATAGTAAAAGTACAAGGACTTGATGTGAAATAACAACAAATATAGGCTGTAGTGAAGTGTTATACTATTCGGTGAGTTTTATTTTAGTTAAATTTGGTCAAATGGCAAGATTGGGGCTTAGGGGCTAAATTGCATAAAAGTAAAATATTGGGGTAATTTTATAAAAATGTCAAAAAGGACTTAATTGCATAAAATGAATTGGTTTTGCTATTTGAATTAGTGAATTGAATGGAATTATTATTTTAGATCAAGAACGAGTGAAAAATCGAGGAGAAGAGAAAATTACCAAATATCCCCTATATTAGTCGTTGCTGCAATTTAGTCAGGTAAATTCGTATGAACTATATTCGCATAAATTTTGTTTAAATTGAATGTTTATTATGTTATTTTGATGTAAATGAATTATTATACAAATGTATCAATGTTATGATGAATTGATGAATACCAAGTCCCACTTAAACCTTAGGAATTCGTAGGATACGAATGACATGTCATTAGGGATTTCATGTTTCAGGTGCTAGTCTTGAATGTCCTACCGATGGCTGAGGTCCTGTATTTGTTGCAGATACTCCACATCTCGTGTGAGCAGCATCATGTAGCTTGCATTTTGACCCACAACTCGTGTGAATATGGCCATTTCACAGCTCTTGTGAGAAATCATGTAAAGGAAAGGTTACGGTTATATGTTTAAACACACTTCATGTGAGATTTCTCGATTATCTGATAAAATTATAAATGGTTCAACAAGCAAGAAAATGGAACGGAAAGGTAAGTATGCAATTATATTGAATCATGAAATTATGGGACATTAAAGATATAGAGGTTATGTTTACACATTATGAAAACATGTTTTATGGATGATACCATATATATATATGAACAAGTGTACTAACTTGTAGATTAATGATGATGTTTAGGCTTATGCCAAGTTGTGGTTATGGTTGATTTTTATGCTTATGCTTTATACTATACAAACGAAATGGTGAGTATGAAATTTCAAGGAATCATGAGATATGGTAATATTGAGGATGCAAAATGGTATATTTATACTTGGTAAACCATATATCTTATGGATGAACTCATTTTTATCATGGATAAGTGCACTAATATATGAATCGATGATGTTATTTAGGTTTATGCTAAGCATTTGGAGAGAAATGGTAAGAATTTAAATTGGATGGTTCATAATCTTATGAAAAGTTTGATGATTATGTGATGTTGATGAACTTACCAATTGATGAGGTTAATGGTCTTTCAGTAGGCTTATACTAAGCTTATGACTTGGTTTTGATTTATACTTATTTTATGAATTTTAATAAAGAAATGGTAATTTTAGTTTAAGTTTATACGAGCTTACTAAGCATTCATTGCTTACATATTTATTTTCCTTTACATTACAGATTATCGGAAGCTTAGCCAGTTGGAAGTTCATCGAAGATCTACCACACTATTCAATGGACAAATTGGTAGATTTTGAGTAATTTGATTAAGGTTTATAATGGCATGTATTGGGTGATTTGTAATGGTATTATGATGCATGTGTTAATGGTGTTTGGGTATGTATAAGCTTTGGAAAGCTATGTTGGTTTGGTACACCTTGATGCCTTAACAAATTATATGATTTTGGTTACTTTAAAGTTCTTGTTGATATGGTTCTCTTGGCATGTTGATGATGGTATGAAAATGGTTACTTATGACATGCTTTAGTTCATATTTGAACTAATTTATTATGGATAGAAATAGTCTTGTTAATATGTATAGGAAGTTATGTAATTGGTAAATTGATATGTTATGTTTGGAAAAGTATGTTTGGTTGATGGACTTGGAACTGCTAGTTAAACTATGTCATTTTGGTACCTTTAAGTGATAGTGTGTGACCCATTGGGATATTGTGATGGCATAGAATTAGTTATTTATGTTGGCATGTAATGGTTAAAATGCACTAGGCTGGGTAAATGTGAAATGGTTAAATTGCTTTAGTTTAAGTTTTGATGTTTATATACAAATTAAGGTGCCTTTGACTAGTTAGGTGAATTAGGTTGTTTGAAATGGAAATTATATGCATGTTTAGGTATGGTTTGATTCTTTGTAAGTGTGCACAATTGGTTCAAATGATTGTGCATGAAAATGGTGTTGGGAATGGCTTGTTTTAGGTGAATTTTAGTTCACACGGCCTGAGACACGAATGTGTGACTTAGCCGTGTATGACACACGGCCTAGCAACATGGCTGTGTGTCTCCTAAAGGTTTTTATGTATGGAAGCCAGTGAGTTGCATGGCCTAGCACATGGGCGGGTGACATGGCCGTGTAACCCTACTCATAGAGTTACACGGGTGAGAACACAGGCTGGGACACGACTGTGTGTCCCTAGTTTGAAGGTTACAAGGCCTAAGACACGGGCATGTGTCTCAGCCGTGTAAGGCACATGACCGCGTGACCCCTTTTTTGCAAATTTTTCAACTTTTTCCTAAACCTTCAAATTATTTCAAATTGGTCTCGATTTGCTTCTAAGCTATTTTTATGGCCTTCAGGGCTCGATTTAGGGACAAGATGCATGTGCATGAATGATAGATGTTTAGATGTTTCTAATTGTATGATAATACTTTATAACCCTAATCTAGCAACAGAGATGGGTTAGGGGTGTACAATGTTTAGATATCATTTACCCATGTCTCGAGCTATGAATTCCACTTTTGTGAATGATCCTATGTACTATAAAAGTCGTACACCCAAAGCAACAGCTTTCGGTTCCTTATCTATTTGAATTAAACCTTTTACTTACATCATAGCGTATGATTCACGCATACATAGTCTGTTACCCACTTAGAACTTAGGTATGCCACACTATGAACATCACAAGTGAATAAATCCATAAATGGATTCAGGATCTATTTTTCTTGGGTCCATTCTGATGTATTGACAGTCTAGTCAATCACATCTATGTCTCTATTTTTTGGGAGTCTTTGCTCCGATGCCCAAGGTAAGGGATGTAACATCTTATACCCAGTCCAGTCACCAGACTCGAACTATAAGATGCCACGGCAGTTAACAATCATTATTACCTATTAATTCAACTTAAATGTTCAATCAAACCATAAAGCATTAAACAATACTAGTATAACATACTTTACAACTAAAATTGTGTCTTAATCAAGCCTATGGAGCTCTTAAATTAATTCAAAAACAAGTCATGACTAATTTGAAAATTCTACAAAAAGATAAGTAAAAATGCAAAACAGGGGTCACACAGTTGTAATAGCCCAATTTTCAGTGGTATCGGAAATAGTGGTTCGAGACCATTAAAATCTGACAGTGAGCTCGTAAATATTATTAGTTGGTTTTATGAGTTAATTTTGAATTTGGGAAAGCAATGAGTTAGTGATTTGTGTTTTAGAAATAATTATTAGATTAATTGGTTTTGAAAACGAGGGATCGAGACCTCAATTTTATAAACTAAGCCGTAAATATTTTTATAAATATTTACAGAATGTATGAGTTAGTATTAAAATTTCGTTGGAAAATTCTAACGTTTTGATAGTTAATTAATTAAAAAGGACAAAATTGAAAAAGGTGCAAAACTTGCTAATTAAAGAAATAGTGATTAAACAGAATAAGTGATAAATAAGAGAGGATAAAAAAGGCAATTACAATAATTATAAAGCTTGGACGGCATGTGTGTATAAGAAAACAAAAAAACTAGTGTAAATAAGGGGCAAAATTGGAAATAACATAAAATTTAATAGTTAAAATAGGATGTAATTGATATCTAGACATTTCTTTCAAATTCTTAGCCAAAAACACCATTGAAGAACCTTTAAGAAGCTGGTTTTCATATTTTACTGCATGTAAGTTCAATTTTTGTTTATTTCTTGAAATTTTTATGTTTTTGAGACTTTTACAACTAGGTCCAACTATCTAATTCATTAGTTTTTGATTCTATGGGTAATTTTGAAAGTTACCATTGATGAGTGCTGGATGTTTATGATGAATTAACATGGATTTGAAGCTTTAATTTTCTTATATGATGATTTTATTAAGTAATTTTGATAAATATTGGTTTTAGGACCAAATTGTGGAAAAATTAAGAATTAGGGTTTGGTTTTGGTTTTGAAATTTTGAATACCAAAGGCTATATGGTAGCCTAAAATAATTAGATAAAGTGTTAATTAAGAAATTTAGCTCAATTGATGGATTAATTGATCGAGGACTAAATTGTAAAATTATAAAAGTTAGGGTAAATATGTAATTTTAAAAATTGAAGGTATAAAATTATGAAATGTTCGTAATTAATCCGTAAAGTCTCGTAATGCTCCATAACCCTATTCCAGCAATGGATATGGGTTAGAGGTGTTACAACAGCCGTGTGGCCAGGCTGTGTGACAGGCTGATGCTGTGTGGTGCTAGAGGACATGGTTGTGTTCCTAAGCAGTGCAACAGACTAAAACTGTGTAAGACAAGGTCTCACAGCCATGTCACTAATCCTTGTAATAAACTGTGGTCATGTGGACCAATTAGCACCTAAATTAAATAGACCACATTGCCGTGCCAAATTTCATTGAATGGCACATGACCATGTCCACCTAAACTACCTTCTATAGTAAGTTACAACATCCTAGGCTCACTTAAGCCACAAGTCATGCAATATTCCAACAATTTAAGCCACAAGTTATAACATCCATCCTAAGTGCCTAACCAATTCACCACAATTGACACCTCAATACAACCATTCATCACAACCATTTATTAGCATTCATGTCATAATGTTCATAACTAATCAATCACCTATAATTATCATTTCAAATGCTAAAATATCATCAAACAAGTTCACTACGTGACCTAGAACATAAATACCAATTCATCAAGCAAGATGCATTATATGTACAAAAGCATGCTTATATCAACACTAGCCACAATCAACCAAAACAACCATTATGGTTTACATCATTTCACGTAATTCATATTCAAGATGGCACAAAACATAATCAAATTACATATATACATACATTGACATTAACCTATTTACATGACATTTATAACCGGGCCAAAATTAGTAAATGTCTACCAAAATAATTGACAGATAGTGTGAACTCCAAAGACGATTCAATTTACAGTACGATTCCGACAATGTACAAAGAAGAAAACAAAACAAGGTAAGCTTACTTAAAGCTTAGTACGTTCGTATAATTTAAACATAACAAACATGTCAATTAAATTCTTCCTAATTGAAACTAACATACAAATTTAGTATTCCTTGTCATGTTACATATTCCCTTCCATACCGAAATGGTTAGTCATGAACACAAACCAAACATTAAGATATTTAGATAGCATAATACACATGCCATTTACATTAATTCAGTGAATAACATTTCATGCAATAAGTTTCTATTTTCATTCACTTACTTATCTTGTTTGCCTGGAGAATTTTAATACATTAACTTCAGATACTCGGGATAACTTTGCTCACACATGTAATAGTCCACCCGTTGGAGTCTCTATATTTGGTTACTATTTGGAATTTAGATGATAGTTTAAGGGCTAGATTGAGTAAGGAGAGTGTTTATTCTGGATAAGTATAGAATTTAGTGTAATTTTCCATTTAGCGAACTCTTAGTTTTGGCAATCTCAATGGTTTGGAAAACTCTCTAGTTAAGTGTTTTTCCGTTCCAGATGCATTGGGCAAACTTGTTAAGTTCATAATTGTTTAGATTTGTTTATTATTTTATCATGATGATTTGGTTAGTTAAGTTAAGATTTAGTTAGAACAGAACTAGACTACTATAGATGATAAGACCTAAATTTTATTAAGTGCACTTAATCATGGGAATCAAGAGTGTTAGTGGAATTATCTGATTTCTCCACTAATCCTTACCTCCGTTGCTTAAGTATTTAAGGATAGTAGTGGTCTCTCTTAAATCTTTAGTGGTCTCTCTTAAATCTTTAGATTTTCTTTTTCTTTCTTGATTTCCTCTGAACTCTTCAAAAACCTAATTTAGAAGAACTTCATCAAAGTGAAGGTTCACAGTATTTAGCTAACATCTACATTAGTACCAGTTCCCTGGTAATTACTGATGAACCCTTAGGTTATCATTGAATTCATTTACATGTTTTTTTGTACTGCATGCATAGATGTAACGCTCCAAAATCTAAGTTCTTATTTCTGTATGTGGTGTTGCATAAATGCATGCTTGCTTCAGTGGTTAAGTGTCCTGAGAAGTGTTAGAGAAGTCCTGAGTTCAAGCCTTGGCTTGTACAAAATTTTGTTTTTACTTGAATTAACCCTGTCTCTAGTCAGTAGGCTTCTTAAATAAATGTGGATAAAACATGACAGAAATGGCCTGCTGGTCAAGGGGTAAGTGGCATGTCACTGCTGTTAAAGGTCTTGAGTTTGAGTTCTATCACATGCAAGGTGTATTTTATTTTGCTGCAAGTGCCATGGAAGTGTCCTAGGTTGATCGAAGCTTTGCTTGGTTGAATAGAGTTTGAATTTGGTGGTTGAGGAGATAATGGTGGAGTGATTTTAGGATAATTATGTGGGATTTGAAAGTGGAGGAGTTGTAGCCAAATTGGGTCTTTGAACACTCAGGAATTCGGCCTTGAGTAGGGTAGCTTTCTCTCTATTTCAAGTTTTTGTCAAATTTTTGGTTCTTTTCACTCTGTGTTTCTGAAGCCATGTTTTGCTATTGTTTTCTTCGAGTACCTTTTGGTTCGGGTTTGTTTCGATTCTTGCTCTTCTTTCCAGTCCTCTAGCCATCGATTTTCTTTCCCTTGGCTGAATATCCCTTGTCCTCCCTCTCATAAACTCTTTTGGTTTCTAACCTTGCTTGTTAATCGATTCTCTCTTTCTCTTCCCTTACTATCAATCGACTTCCTCTTTGATCGATTACATCTCCTCTCCTTTTCTCCCAATTGGTCCCTTCTTGACTGAATACCACTACTCCTTCTACCTTCTCTGCGCCGATCTCTTCTCCTTTTGCTCTGTCTCGATTTTGAGGGTAAATACAAGAGACTGATTTTGTGATTTGGTAAGTTTGGCTTTCGGCTTGGGTCATAGTTATTTTATTTCTCCCTCTTTGCCATATATGTCTTGCACCTAACTTCTCCTGTGCTGTCGTTTTATGATAGCAGTGCAATTGTCTAGTTTTGCCTCTATCATAGTGTGTACCTTCGGCTCTTGTGTGGGTGTAGGCTGATTATTCCTTTCCTTTAGTCTTGACTTTGCATTTTTGGTAAGGGGTTACTCATCTTGTTTTAACTATTCATTTGGTTAATGGTTGATAAGGCTCGAATGGGATGCATGTAGGCTTCAAGGTTTTTAAGTGATCTTTTGCAATGATTTAGTGTGATTGATCAAGGAGAGCAATAGGTAATCTCTCGAACAAGTGTTGGCTAAGGTTCTTTTCATTTCGCTTGATAAAGGATTAATTGAAGTTTTTAATTATGATAGGTTGGAGTGCTCGTGGATTAGTCATACACTTTCGCAAACAGGTGTGTAACCACACTGCTATCATCATAAATTGGCAAAAGCCAGAAAATAGGATTATTGACACTACACAAGCGTGCATTCACTCGTGTTGTAATCCGTATGCCTAAAATGTGGGCATTTGATTGTTAAGGCCACCATGAGCAATTTCACGGGCTTTGGGCCACGTTGGGCTGAAATGGGTCGTGTGGGTCCCACGGTCTCGTGGGCCCTACATGGGTAAACCACACGGACATGTGGTGATTATTGGGTCAAGCTGTGTAGTCCACACGGCCAAGGCCATTTTTGGGTTTCGTGGCCACACGGGCGTGTGGGCCCACATGGGCCGCATTGAGGGCTTTGGGCCCATTTTCACTGTTTGACTGTTAAGGTCGCACGGGTTACCTAAGACGACTATGGACCTACTGTTGGGTCAGTAAGTATATCTAGACCTTAATCTGATGAAATGACCGTTTTGCCCCTATAATGTAAAAGTACGGATATACCCTTATATTATGTATGACTGTATTGAGCATGCCATTTTATATATGTTGCATACATGTAGGATATTATGATGTGATGCATGGGGTTAGGCTACTATGATTGGAGGAAATGTACTGTTCTGGCAACTGTACTGCAATTTCTATTTAGTGCCGCAACCGATGCTTTTTTGGGTGTGTAGGGATGGATAGGTTGATTTTATCCCCACATGGTGTGTAGGGTTGGACGGAGTGGTGTGTAGAGGCTGGCTGGGTAGGATTTCTATTTGCATATTTGTACTGTGACAGCTACTAAATTGGACTAAGGCCCACACTGATTCTGATACTATAATGGACTAAGGCCCTATCTGAGATTAAATTGTTACTGAAGTGGGCTTAGGCCCAGACTATAAATACCTATTGTATAACTGAATGTTGTTAAGGGATTACACACTGAGTTTTCATAAACTCACACTTCTATTTTTTGCGTAGGTAATCCTTAGGTGGGTCAGTGCTGTGAGGGACTCAAAGGTGGCCACACAACTGTATGGACTTTTTATTAAATTTTACTTTATAATTTAATTTGGGTATTTGTTTATGTAATAAGGCCTATTTAATTTTTAACTTTTAATTTGGGATTCGTTTATTATGATTCATATCTGTTAGTAGTAGGACACCAGTCTTCAAAATGATAAATGCTTTCAAAACACCACAAGTACGCATATTATTTCAAAAAGCTTCCGCAAACAAACAATGATTCTAAAAGATAACCATGATTTAATTGATTAAACATTTTGCTAAAACAACTTGGGTTTAAACACAGAACAAGACAACCTAAATACTAGCTAAGAATACAAAGAGGGGTAATACAGAATGGGGTTTTTCAAAATTTTATTTTACGAAAAATACTTTCATGTGACACTGCCAGATTCGGGCATAATGTCTAGGCCGGGTTTGGGGTGTTACAATAGATGCTAGAATGGTGTGTGAGGAAGGAAACTTCATGATTTTGGATTAAGTGTCATCGGTTCTTGCATGCATGTTAAGATTTGTTAGATTGATGGTCTGAGGTGTATTATTATCTTTCTTTTAGCTTAAAAAGCTAACGAGGGTCCAAGCAGTAAAGGTAAATGACTTCCTTTATAGATTTGTGCTAGAGTTTCCAGTGAGTTCCTTCTTACTTCCATGTGTTCTAGTTTATATATTATATATATTTAGTGAAAGGTAAGTAATCTCTTTGAAATGTATCAGTGATATTTGAGTGGATCGTATCTGTCTGGTGTAGTTAGTATGAGTTAAGTCTATCTATGTTGTGAAGTAAACACCATCTTTCATGCTTATGCATGTACCATCTACTTCTGATATGTGAGGTACGACCTGATCTATGGTTATGGAGAATAAGGGATATGTTTTTGTAGCCTCTGATAGGGCAGTTATATTACAAAACGGAGTAGCAGATCACAATAAAACATGTTACTCTGAATGAAAATGATATGAGAAGTTAAGGGGGAGTATGTATGTGAATGATTATATGATATGATCCTACTTCTGAATTTTTGGTACGTGGCTGGCACGAAGATAGGTTGTCTAAGTTGTGTTAATTTGGCGTACAATATACACCCATGTAATAAGTAAGTTGACATGCTAGGTCTATCTGTGTTCTATATACGCTATTTGGCGAACTGTGATTTTTGCGAGCAAGTTTATTTTAATTGCTTAATTGTGTTGTAAGTAACAATATGTATGATTTTCTCTTTAGAACTTACTCTGTTACCTTTTCCTTCTCAGGCTTGTTGACTAAAAGAAGATTTTTTTTGAAGGACTACGCTAGAGTGCTACTGCTATTGTGAGACGATTCTTTTGTTCTGTATCGTGCATGACTCATGAGGGTGGCGTACATATGTATTTTGGAAAGAATTTGTGTAAAGAATTATTACTTTAACAATACAATATTTTTATAAAAACTATATTAAACTTCAATGTTTGGTTTTGACTTAATATATTTTGTTTAATGAAGCTATTTATTTGAAACTATACGCTAGTGGTGTTGAATGCTATTCTAATATGCCAACATTAACACTCAAACTTTTGTAAAGCAATAGCTAATATACATTTTTTATCTGTATTTTTGTAACTTTTATTAATGCTTCTACCAAGTTGTTTTGCTATAAGTAGTTCGATATCAAGTTTTCTACATCATACTTGGATCAAACAATTACGTCAGGTTTGGCATGTTACAACACAAGCTGCAAATCGGGACATTAACCATTACTCGATACTGCTCACACAAGCTGTCGAGAATTCACAATAAATGCTAAATTCTAGCCATCAATATGGTATCCACCATTGGTACGTAGTACCTAATAAATATAACAATGGCACATAGTGCATGATACTACATGAACACTGGTACAAAGTACTTGATAAATATAACACTAACACATAATGCCTAATACACGCTAATGACATGTCATTTGTATCCTAATCATTCACTAAGCTCACACGGTCCTTAATTAAATTTCCATAATTTAACATGATCCCATAAAACAACATGTACCAATTTTCATCTCATAACATATCTCAATTCATTCCAATCACATATAAATATCACTATTTACGATTACGTCTTTCTATACCCTTTTAACATTTATTTAGTATCTACAATACCAAAACAGCCATATATTTATACAAAATACAAGCATAAGTAAATATCAATCAAATTAAACCTAACACGAACTTATCTAAACGAAACAACAACAAACACTACATTGATGACTACTCACCAATTTTCTTTTTTCCTCGTTTATCGACCAGTTGATCTGTTTCTTGTTCTATATAATAATTTAACTCAATAAAACCATTTCAAATATCTTAAGATATCTAAACACATGCATTTGACCCCTTAATAACATTTTACATTATTTCCTTGAACTTTTATCTTTTTTCAATTTAGTCCCTACAATCAAAACTCATACATTTTTCACAATTAAGCCCAAACCTTTTTAATCGAATCTACCTTTACTCCTACATAGCTCATGACTTATGAAATTTTATAAGAATTTCATGTCAAATTAAATTTTTTTCCATTTTAGTCTCTGAACTTAAAACTAACAAAAATCTCTTTACAAAATAGTCCTATTTTAACACCAAGCTTATAAGTCTACCATTTAACTTCAAGAACATCTAAAAATCACTAATGGCAAGTTTTAAAACCTTTAACGATTTTACAAAATAGTCTTCGTACTAACTAGATTAAGCTACAACGATCCTGAAATCATAAAAATTATAAAAAAATGGGTATCCAAATAACTTACATAGAAGAGATATAAGCTTGGCCGATTCTTCTATAAGAAACAATGACGTTTTAAGTTGGAAATCAAGAAAATGAAGAAGATTATGCTAATTGTTTTGTTTTAATCTTTTATTATTATTATCCTTCATGTTAACATAAAACAAATTAAATGAATATTATAATGACCACTAACCGTCCAAGCTCTTTAAAATATGGCTAATTGCCATTTAAAACCATCCAATTAAGTTTCTATGCTCATTTAAACCATATAAATTAATAGCGATTAACTTTTGTAGCTTTTACGATTAAGTCCTTTTTCCTTAAGTAACTATTCAAACATTAAAATTATCTAACCAACCTTAATATGACCCATTAATATCCTTTTAAATTTAAATAAATAAAATTTACTGACCCACTGATTGGAATTGTGGCTTCTTCCAGTTCCCAAGTGGCTTCCTCAACACCGTGACATTGCCAAGGAACTTTTACTAAAGCTATCTGTTTATTTCTTAACTCTTTAACTTCTCGAGCCAGAATCTTAATCGGTTCCTTACTTTACGTCATATTAGACTGTAAGTCTATTTCCACCGAAGAGTTCATGTGGGAAGAATCAAATATGTATCGCCACAACACTGTCACACGAAAGACATTATCAATATTTTCAAATTTTGATGGCAAATCTAAATGATAAGCTACCGCCCCTATTCTATCAATAACTTCGTATGAACTAATGAACCTCGGACTAGGTTCCCCTTTTCAACCAAAATAGAGAACTTTCTTCTAGGGTGACACTTTCAGTAATTGTTTATCACAAACCTAAAATTTGATGTCTTTTCTTTATAGGTCAGCATATGATTTCTGATGGCCTAAAGTAACTTTCAAACAATCTCGTATAACACCCTCACGAATCAAGCCTACCCCAAAAATCTTTTTGTCACTCAATTTAGTCGAGTACAATGGAGTTTAGCACTTCTAGCCATATAAAGCTTTGTACTAGGCCATTTTAATACTCAACTGATAATTGTTGTTATAAAAAAATTCAACGAACGAAAGTAACCTTTCCCAGCTACCCTCAAATTCAAGAACACAACATCGAAGCATATCTTTGGTTACCTGAATTACTCTCTTGGACTGGTCGTTGATCTGCGGGTGGAAAGTCATACTAGAATTCTACTTAGTGCTCAAAGCCTCCTGTAACTTACCCCAGAATCTAAAGGTAAATCTCAGGTCGCGATCAGGAATGAATGATAATGGTACGCCATGTAATTTGTCACACCCCAAATCTGGTGATCTCCGTTAGAAGATGTATAGGTATGAAGATATATGTTCGACGTATTGCAACTCACCCATTTATAGTCTTGTGGAGAATATAATTTGGCGTATTCTAACCGCAACAAAAGAAATTAAAGATTTTGTAGTAGGTTGTTATACTATTTAAGAAACTATATGAGGAGCGATAAGTAAAACTGGTTAGGGATGCCGTCAAGTGGAAAGTGCGCCTATTTTGTTTAAATACTGTGCTCGTTTGGTTTTTGGGTGAGAATCAATTAAGAACCATCTAAGTTGACTGGTCAAATTGTATAAAGACATGATTTTCATTTATATTTCTTTCGATATTTGTAGGGTATTGATTAGGATAAATTCTGAATATAATGGACACTTGTCAAGCTCCATCAAGGGAGGTTATATATATGTTTAGTGAGAGGGTTTGTCTAGATGGTTCTTCTTAAAATGTTATTATTTGGTTTCTCTTCTTTAAACTAGAAACTAAGGTTCCTAAATTGATCAAGTGGAGGATCTACTTGCTAGTAAGTCTGATAACTCTTCATGTTAAGTTTTTGAAATAATAAGGGAATTATGAAACTTATGAACAGTGAATTGTGGTTAAGAAACCTTGCATAGAGGTAATCGGTGATTAAGATGTTAAACATTTTTCTTTGATTGGACTTTCATGGTAATTTTGTGTTCTTTAAGTAGTTGTTGCCGTTGGTTCAAGAATGATGTCTAAATATGGAGCCTTAAGCTACAGTTAGGTGAGTCTCTATCTTGACTCCAATATGTGAATTATTCAAATAAAGATATACTTATATAAAGATAAATCTATAGGAAATGGGTAAGTTTTGAAGTATAGTAAGATGTTGCATATGAAACGATAATATGCATAAAGTGAAATTAAGTGATAACTGTGCAGGTAAAGTGTCGCGTGTAAAATGATATGCGGTTTGTGCAAGTATACACGTCAATTGAAGTAATAAAGTGATGAGTGAGTATCGTTCCCACGAGAATCGAGTTGAGGCACAAAGTTGGTTAAGTTATTTTAATAAAGTCGGGTTAATGCTATGGCAAAACGATTGAATGAAATGTTATGGAAAAACTAAGGTAAATATGCAATGATGAGTAATATATGGAATTAATAAATAACTGGAAATGCTATGGCGAAGGTGATAGCAGGAATGTAATTGCAAATATTAGAGTGATATGCAAATATTTTATAAATAAATAACTACTAATTATGTTGTGGCAAAGATACTTTGGCAAAGAATAAAGGTATAGTATCGATGATATTTATGCGGTATGTTGGGATTATTCAAAATCAACCTTCACAATCAATAATGCCGTGGCAAAATATTGATTCACTTTCTATGCAAAAGAGTCCTAAATTGGTCTGTCTATTTTGAGGGAAATACCTCAAGTTACTATCCTTGTTCATACAGAGTCTAAATGTAACGCCTCTTACCCATATTTGACGCCGGAACAGGGTACAAGGCATTACCGGACTTATACACAAGCAATCATACAAAACCAAGATGTAAATTTCCATTCAAATTTAAAACTATTCACATACATTCATATCGTTTCTAAAACAAACCTACGAGACCCATAACATGTATTGGAAGCGATTCGGGACTAAACCGAGAACTTTGAAAAATTTTACAACACCTAGAAAATTTTTCACTAAACAGGGGTCACACGCCCGTATCCCTACCCCGTGTAACTCTTTGACTTGTAACTCATGACCAAATTGAACTTACATGGCCAAGTCACACACCCATGTGCTAGGCCGTGTGGAAAATTAATTTTCATAAAATAGGTGCAAACTTCACACGGCCAGGGAAGACGCCCGTGTTCGAGGCCGTGCCATCCACACGGCTGAGATACATGCCCGTGTCCCTGCCCGTGTGCTCAATTCTGAGCATTCTGTTTTGCAACAATTAAGGTACGAGGGACACATGGCCAAAGCACACGCCCATGAGGCAAGCCGTGTCTGTGACACCCCTAATTTGACCCTAGTCGAAAAGTGGTTTCGGGACCACAAAATCGAGTCATAAAAATAATTAGCCGTCATATTTTATGACTATTATATGTGAATACGAATGTGTGAAAGTTTTAAGCTTTGATTTAGTAAATTGCATGTGAATTTAGTCAATAGGACTTATGTGTGACACTTTTGAAATGTGATAGGTCAAAACATAAGGATCTATTAGTGCATGAAATAAAAAGGGTGGACTTGCATGTCAATTTCCCCCCTAATTAGTAGTGGCCGGCCATGAGCATGAGAGTGGACAAAATGTTATGGGGTGAAACATGTTGGAAACATGTTGTGTTAGTGTGTTATGGGAGAAAGAATAAAATAAAGGGTTAGTAATAAAGAAATGAAAAGGGAGGGGTGATGAGAACAAAGTTGTCTCATCCATGTTCCCCCATTGTCGTGACTTGAGAAGGAAAGAAAAGAAGAAATCGGTTCTTCTTGGCCGAAATGAAAAGAGGAAGAAAGGAATAAAGCTAGAAAGGAGAGGGCAGCTGCATGTAGTGGAAAACCATGAAATTTGTTTGCTTAGAAGTTAAAATTTTCAAGTAGAAGGGTAACTCTTCTAAACTCTCCCTTGCCCATAGCTTTTCGTTGACAAATTCTGGTTGCATTGTTGATTTGAGCTTGACGAATATGTGGGAGAAGAGAAGATTTCCTTTTCTAGTTGCAAATGTTGCATGTCTAGTAGATGAAGAGTTTCTCACTTGTGTTAAAAGAATTTAGTGAATGCTTGTGTTGTTATAATCCATTTTTGTAACTTTGGGGTTGATTGTATTTAGCTAACAAGGTAGGAGAAGGTTGTAGTAGAAAAGGGAAAGAGCAAATTGAATAGGTAGAATCGGTGTTGGGAACCTTAGTGAGCTTTCCTTGAACTTTTATTCTCTTGTGTTTGATAATTGTTGAAAATGTTAAATCATTGTCCGAATTTTACCTTGTTGGTATTGTTCATTGCTGCCCGCTTATGCTATCGATTGTGGTATTGATCTGTTTGAATATTGTGTTGTTAATGACGTTAGGATAGTGGTGTATTTATGTTGTTTTAAGGACTGTTGTTTAGTGTTTTAATGCAGCAAAAAAAATTGTTGTTTAGATGACAATTAATGTTATCTAAGTGATTGTAAATTTATGTTAATAATGGTTGAAGTTGTTAATGAACAAATGATATATAAATGAGCTATTTAGATGTTAAAGAATGTTGTCTAAATGGATGAAGACTATGATGTCTAAAACTGCTATTAATTGTTTTACAAGCTGAAATTTAAGGGGATTGAATGCCGAAATTAATTGTACATGAAGGTTAAAGTTTTTGTATCCGATGCTTCAATCCAAGCTAAGTGATGGTGTTCGAAAGTGCTCTGCGGCTTTAGCTTAAGAGCAAAGAGGATCAAAGTCGGATAGGGGAAAAAGAGAATGTAAACGAATAGCCATGGATACCTAATCGTCGATCACTTCCGAGGTAAGTTTTAAGTGATCAAACGTTGAGTAAATTCAATCAAAATAGGACATAATGAGTTGAGTTAATAAGATATGATGTGGCCATGATATGTCTTAAACTCAAAAGGTAAGTTCATAAGTGTTTGGACTTAGAAATTTAAGAGCAAATTGTAATAATTTGCTTTGGACAGCAATAGTAACGTGATTTTAGAAAATCACTATAAATTGTTGGCGTGGAATTGTAGGCTGAATAAAATATGTAATCAAAGCTTAGTTAGTCTAGTTTCTTATAAAAGAGACCGTGGAAGCAAAGCAATTTCCTATAAAGAGATATTTAAAGTTGTGTAGGACTGTGTCAGAATGACTCCGAAATCCCCTGTTCTGTCTTTAGAAAATCATTATAATTTGTACAAAAATGGTTATAAGATAAAATTTATATGCTTAGACTCCTTAATAAGTCTAGTTTCAAATGAAATTAAATAGAACACATTTTGAATTCCGTACAATGAGAAATTTGATTCGTAGTGAAGAGTGGTCAGATTAGTCAAACAGTGAAACAAGGGAAAATTTAAGAAAAATCTGGTATTGATTGGCCAAACCAAAAATTCTGAAAATTTGTTGGATAAGATATGTATGAGCCTATTTTCAGGGAAAATTAACGGCACTTCATTTGGAGTTTTGTAGCTCCATTTACGAATAATTTAATGACTGTTGCTCAGGAAAAACAGCTTGTGCTGAATTTGGGATTTTGTTGTAAACCTTAATAAAACCATTTGAGTTGCTTATAAGCTATCGATTAAACATTGGTAATCAAAGTACCAAATCCGTATTAAAGTGAAGCTATAAGCCACAAATGACTAGTATACCTAGTCAATTTTGTTATGATGAAATTGATGTACAAGATATGTATATGTGATAAGGCCGAATGGCCAATGTGATGAATGTGAAAGTGTATATATGTGATAAGGCCGAATGGCCAATGTGATGAATGTGAAAGTATATATATGTGATAGGGCCGAGTGGCCAATGTGATGAATGTGAAAGTATATATATTTGATAGGGCCGAGTGGCCAACGTGATGAATGTGAAAGTGTATATATGTGATAGGGTCGAATGGCCAATGTGATGAATGTGAAAGTGTATATATGAGATAAGACCTAATGGCCAATGTGATGAATGTGAAAGTGTATATATGAGATAAGACCTAATGGCCAATGTGATGAATGTGAAAGTGTATATATGTCATAAGGCCGAATGGCCAATGTGATGGATGTGAAAGTGTATAAATGTGATAAGTCCCGAAGGGCATTTGTGTCAGTACTATATCCGGGTTAAAACTCCGCAGGCTTTATGCGAGAATATTATCCCGATTAATGTACGTGAGGCTTCGTCTTTCGTACTATATCCGAGCTTTAAAGACCCGACGGCTAAATGCTAGGATTCAAGTAAGACTTTGATATTGAGTATCTGCATTAAGTTACCATCAAATAAGTATTATGTATTTAAGATGTTCAGGTACGTATTACTTACTCATCGGTGGAGTGATTTCGAGGTGAATTATCAGTATCAAAGAGGTAGGTATATGTGATTAATATTATAACTCCAAATATGAGAATGATCTATTTGGTAATGGTATGTTTGTATAATAAAGTATGCGATGAAATATTCTTATGTATTGGTGCATATTCTGCCCAAAAGCCTTATGATTTGAGTATGGGTTGGGTTGAGCTAGATGTGCTAGTACAAGGTAAGGATTATGATTTGTAAGCTTACGTATATGTGATAAGGAATATGTTTGGTTCTTTATGTGCCTATGGTAATTTAGTACTTGTCATGTTGAAATACTTAAAAGTATGGATGTGATTATGAACAAGTGGAAAGGATTATTGAAAGTTGAAAATCGATGAAGAATGTGCTTTGGAAATATTTGACCATCTAGGTCATTATTATTCGAAAGTATATATGTGGCAGCCAAGTGTTGCGTTTAATGATATTATAGATCGAGATGAAGCTCTAGATTAACTTCATCGAACAGTTGAAATGAATGACCAATGATAGTGATTGAGAACACTTTGTTTTGCTTAAAACTTACTAAGCATTAAATGCTTACTCCGTTCTTTGAATCTCTTTTATAGATTTTGGTTCGTCACCATCGGACTCGGGATTATTGAAGTCAAAGTTGCCCACACTATCAAAGCCCTTTTGGTACACTTTTGGTTGAACTCTGAAAATGGCATGTATAGGACTACCCTTTTTGTTGTTGGTCATGTACCCTTCGGTTTTGTGTAAATTTAGATAGCCATGCGAAAATGGCTTAAATATACTTTGATCATAGCATTAAAATCGTTTTGTATGTTGTTTGTCGAGAGGTATGGAAATGTTGGTAACGGTTAGCCATGGGAATGGTCATTCATGATCACTTTTGGTATATGTACGACAAACTCTAGTTGATCCATGGAGGATCATGAAATAGGTAAAGTTTACCTTAAAAATAGATGCTGATAGCAGCAGTGATGTGAATGTGAAAAATCACTAAAAATAGTAGGAATGGAATTAAATAGTGAATAAATTATTTAATCGAACCTTGATGAATCTATTTTCATAGGAAAGTAACGAAACAATCATATGAACAGTATGTTAAGAGATATTTAAGTTTTCGTGAGACAGGGCCAGAACGGTTTCTGGATTCCCTGTTCCGACTTTGGAAATTCATTATAAATTAACCAGAGATAATTAGAAGTCATGCAATATATGTACAGATTTCTTTTCGAGTCTAGTTTCTATAGAAACAAACGGCATCAGTATTGAAGCCCAGTACAGGGAGATATCCAAGTCGTAATGTGCAAAGGTCAGTGTAGTCGAACCCTGAAACAGGGGAGACTTTAACTAATAAACTGTACTAATTGGCTCAACCAAAAATTCTAGGAAACAATCTGTAGATGGACATGTGAGTCTAGTTTCAGGAAAAAATTTCGGAACTTATTTTTGAGCTTTGGAACTCAAGATATGATTTTTAAGGTGACAGTGACGCAGTTAGCCAACTGCCTGGAAATTTTTAAAAGTGGACTGTGTAAGTAAATTAATTAAGTCAGTTAGCACCTTGTGTTCGACTCCGACAACGGTCTCGGGTACGGGGTGTTACAGTGTCTCACATGGCCTAGACACACGCCCGTGTTTCTACCTATGTAGACAAAATAAGGCTATTTACCAAGCCATTTTGTCCCCCTTCCATGCATATACCTAGACAACAATGTATAACACCAATCCAAGAATATACATTCAACCAATCCAGCCACGACCAAGACATCAACACCTCATTCACATACTAACATTCATCATACACAAACTTCACATACATATCAACTCAAATCATGCAAATTCCCACATCCATGAAAAGCATCATCATATATATACACTTATACCAATATTAGCCAATTTCAAATGGCCATTTACAAAATGAGTTATCAACCAATATAGGCCAACCCATTAGGCCAATTTAATTATGACACATAACAAAATTAGCAAGTCCCTATACATGCCATAACTCAAGTACCCAAAATAATAAGTTGATAGTGTGAGTGGATCTCCGATAGTCTCCGATCCCAGAGCTAGCTTGGTGACACTATAAGACAAGGGAAAAGAAAAAGAGAGTAAGCTATATAGCTTAGTAAGTTCCCATGCAAATAATAAGCATCATATCCAAACATTTAACATACAATTAACAAGATGACAATTGGCATAAATATTATTAAGATTTTATAATCATAACTTATTCAATCATAACCTTATCAAGGGTTCTTCACATAATGAGCTCATTACGTATGAGTTTTACGTACATACCTGAGTCATTTGGAATTGGATTTACGCACAATTCATCTTTGAAATACTCGTTAAATTACTCATTGAACCACTTGGAATACTAAAAGATACTCGGGAGTGTCGTACACACGGTATCGTACCAATGCCATATCCCAGATATGGTCTTACATGTAATCTCGTATCGATGCCAATAGCCCAGGTATGGTCTTACACGAAGTCTCATATTGATGCCACATCCCAGATATTGTATTACACGTAGTCTCAATAACCCTAATGTCATGACATTTGTATCCTATCTATTCCTAAGGTTCAATTGAGATTTCACGCTTGTCATAACTTTTTTGGATACGTCCAAAGGTCAATCACAATTCATACAATAATAAACATTTAAACATGATTAAAACAATTCATTATTTACATACGAACTTATCTCGGTACAAAATAGTAGAAATGGAACTTAATCGTCAAACACTTTGTTTTTCCCCTAATCTAGGTCCCAACCTCGTTTCTCTTGATCTATAATAGCAAATTTAACTCATTTATTATTCACATTACTCAATTCAGTTCAAAAATCACATTATGACAAAATTACAGTTTTGCCTCTAAACTTTGACATTTTTACACTTTGGTCCCTAGGCTCATAAATTGAAACGGATTAAATTTCTTCGATTCCCAAGCCTAGCCAAACCTCTTTCATGCTTATAACAGCCCATATTTTTCATTTAATCACACTTTTAAACACATTTTATAACCTTTTTACAAATAGGTCCTTTTGACATTTTCATCAAAAATCACCTAGCAAAAGTTGTTTATCATACACCAAACATACATTTTCTACCACTAGACATCAAAATACACACATATCTAAAATGGGTCAAACCCTAGACCTTAATCATTTCTCAAATTAATGGTAGAAATAAATAGATCAAGTGATAACGACTTCAAAAATGTAAAGAGCATTAAAAGCATTAAAAACGGGACAAGAACGGACTTACAATCGAGCTTAAAAAGTGGCAAACCCCTAGCTATGTCTTCTCCCTTCAAGTTTCAGCCAAGCAAGAAGATGGACAAAATTTTGCTTTTATTTTACTTATTTTGTCTTTAATTGACAAATTACCAAAATGCCCTTTTAATAAAGCATGAAATTTCACCTAATCCATGTCCATTTTTGTCCACTAACTTATAAAATGGCCTAATTACTATTTAAGGACCTTTAATTTAAAATTTCATAGCAATTAGACACCTTTAGCATGTAGAACACAACTTTTGCACTTTTTACAATTTAGTCTTTTTTGCTAAATTGAGTGTTTAAATGTCAAAATTTTCAAACAAAATTTTCACGAAATCATTACATAAAATTGTAGACCATAAAAATGAAATAAAAACAAGTTTTACTACGTCAAATTTGTGGTCCCGAAACCACTGTTCGGACTAAGCCAAAAATCGAGTTGTTATAACTCTCCCCTATTAGGGATTTTCGTCCCCGAAAATCTTACCAGAAAATAGGTTTGGGTACTATTTTGTCATTGTAATATCCTGAATTAGGACTTAATCGGAATAGTGGTTTCGTGACCACAAATTCGAGATAGAAATAATTATTTTACAATGATTTTGAGGTTTATGATATGATTGCATGATTGTGTGAAAATTTCGTGATGAAATTCTATGCTTAAAGTGCTTAAACTGAAAGTAGGGACTAAATCGAATAAGTTGCAAAACTTGCATTCTAGAAGTTTTTAGTATGAAATTGTTTTGGAATATTAATGAGGAGGTCTTAAATAGTAATTTGACCAATTTTAAGTTCCTGGACAAAATTAGGACACGGAAGGAATTATTGGAAAGTTTAGTAGTAAGGGTATTTTGGTCATTTAGTTATTAAAATGAATTAAAAACAAAATTAAAAGCCAATTTTTGTCCATCTTCTTCATTAGGCCGAAATTTCAAGGGTTCTCCATAGCTAGGGTTTGTTTCAAGCTTCCAAGCTCCATAGTAAGTGATTCCAAGCCCGCTTTTAATGTTCTTTACGTTTTGGAATCCGGAAGCTCGATTAAGCTTATGCTAGCAATAATTCAACCTAGGGTTTATATTTGGAAAAATACCCATAGGTGAAATTTGTGTATTTTGATGTTTTATGATAGAGTACGGGTTTTAAATTATGTTAGACAACTTGTGCTACTCGGTTTTTAGTGAAAGCGAGTAAAAGGGCTTAATCGGCAAAAATACCTAATAGTCACAAGTATATGTTAGAGAGAGAATTTGATGTTGCCATTGAAGGGAAAAGTGATCAGCATGTTATAAAACATAAGAATAAGGAATAAAGTTTAATTCCCGAGCCTAGGGGTAAAAGTGTAATTATGCAAAAGTTTAGGGAAAAAGTGTAATTTTTTAAAGTTCAGTATTAAATGCTGTTTTGATGAATGTATGTATTAAATAAGATTAATTTGGAATTATAGATCAAGAAAAACGAGATTCAAGTCGTGATCGAGGAAAAGAAAAGATTGTGGACTAAATTGCAAAATCTTTATATTTTGGTACCAAGGTAAGTTCATGTGTAAATAATGTAGCATAAATGTTATTTTTAAGTTATTAATGTCAATTATATGATATGCTGATTTTTAATCGTGAAATATTATGCTTTGTGGTTAATGTTGAGTAATATGCAAATTATGTTTACTACTTGATAAATATGAATTGCTACCGAGTATCGGTTCCGATATTCCATGGAAGACGGCAAATGTGAGATCGAGGGAAAAAGCCCATTTGAACCTTAGGAATAGATTAGGATACAAGTGACATGGCACTAGGATGGTTGAGCATCCGAACTCGTTGAGTTGAGTCCGAGTTCACTTATGGATGCAAATGTCCGAACTCGTTGAGTTGAGTCCGAGTTCGTGAAATGTAACTAGGCATCCGAACTCGTTGAGTTGAGTCCGAGTTCATTTATGGATGCGAACGCCCGAGCTCGTTGAGTTGAGTTCATGTTCACTTCGGGGCGGGTTACATGATTTCTTGATTACATATGTGGCACTTATGTGCAAACTATCCATGTATCCGAGTTATATTCCGATGTGTTCAACGGGTTAAATTTCTAGTTTAATGGAAGAGCACTTAAGATATAAGTGACGTTTTGGGTAAGTGTTGTGAAATGGACACTTTGGACATGTATGTTCTTAACCCTCGGGTTGAAAATAGATACAACAACGATAAGGTGGTAAGATGATGAATGATGTTTAAAGATGTGATATATGTTTTGGTGGTACCATGCTAAAGTGGTTTGGTATATTTGTATTGTTATGTTACTTATTATTTACATATGAACTTACTAAGCATTTATGCTTACTCCTTCCTTTTCATTCACTGTAGTTTTGAACAAGCCAGCTCGAGAATCGGGACGGGTCGAAGGTTCGATCACACTATCCAAAGGACTTTTATCTTGGTAAATAGCTTGTACAACTACTTAAGTATGGCATGTATAGCAATATACCTATTTTGTGTAAATAATTTTATGATATGGCCATGTTTGGTTGAGAAAATGTTTGATATTGATAAGTCATGGTGATGGCTAATTTAGATCATGTTTGATATCATGGAAGTTTAACAGGTTATCTAGTTCATAAAAATTCATGGAAAGATGAAACTTCCCTTAAAACAGAATATTGCTGCAGCAATGACATGAATTTGAAAAATCACTAAAAATAGTATAAATGTAACACCCCGAACCCGAGACCATCGCCGGTGTCGGACACGAGGGGTTAACAAGCCAAGTTCACATGTTTTGCCCACCAATTTGACATTTCCAGTCAGGCTGGAAAACTGCGTCACTGTCGCCTTAAAAATCATATCTCGAGTTTCAAAACTCGGAAACTGGTTTCATAAATTTTCCCTTAATTTAGACTCATATATCCATCCATGGATTTATTTCTAGAATTTTTGGTCGGGCCAATTGGTACATTTTATTAGTTAAAGTCACCCATGTTACAGGGATCGACTGCTCTGACCTTCGCGCGTTATAACTTGAATATCTCTCTGTACAGGGCTTTAACACTGGTACCGTTTGTTTCTAATGAAACTAGACTCAAAATGGAATCTGTAAATATAAGGCATGACTCCTAATTCTTTCTGGATAATTTATAGTAAATTTTAAAGTTGCGACAGGGGACCCAGAAACCGTTCTGGCCCTGTCTCACAATAGCCTTAATATCTCTTAACATGTAACTCCTATGACCATTTCGTTTCTTCCATATGAAAATAGACTCATCAAGGTTCATTTACATAGCTTATTCACTATTTAATACCATTCCTACAAATTTTGGTGATTTTTCACATTCACGTCACTGCAGCTGGCAGCATCTGTTTTAAGGTAGGTCTTACCTATTTGGTAGTCTCCATGAACCAACTAGTCTTGCCATACATAGGTTCATATATGATCATTTGAACCATGCCAATGGCTGATCATGTGACCAACATTCCCATTTCCAATCCATAGCCACATCATGACACCAAATATATACATACAAACCACAAATAGTCTAAGTTCATGCTTCCTTTTTCGAGCCATTTTCGCATGGCCGTACATATATACATCACAACATATTTAACCAACAAGGGTAGTCCTATACATGCCATCTCAAGTTCAACCAAAATTTATACCAAAATGGAGGCTTGATAGTGTGGATGACTTGACTTCAACGATCCCAAATCCGATTGCTTGACGAAATCTAGAAAACCGAGAGCCAATGCAACGGGGTAAGCATTTTTATGCTTAGTAAGTCTCAAGGAATATAATCAACTCTAATTACAGCAATACATTCACATAGCCAAATGCATCATTTCATTAATACACATTCTTACTTCACACTTCATCATTATATAATTTCACAAAGTATCAATCAATTCAATAACTGAAATTCATTAGTCGATTGAGCGAATGTTGCTCAAACATGTCGACTTTCCAATGCACATATAAACGTACCTCATTCTTTGGGCTTTTTGAGTGTACTCATTGAATTTATTACAGCAACCAACACTCACCTCCAGCCCAAGATTCTTCGGAATATAACCGGATATAACCATGTGCACAAATGCCTTCGGGTCTTAGCCCGGATAGAATGTCTCGCACGAATGCCTTCGGGTCTTAGCCGGATGTAGCCACTAGCACAATTGCCTTGGTCTTAACCGGATATAATTTCCAGCATAATTGTCTTGATTTAGCCGGATATCATTCAATTTCCCATGAACACATACATCAATTATCATTGGACATACATATTTCATTTTCGTTACTAAGGCTCAAACGCAATTATAGTCACAAGCATATTCGCCTTCGGGACTTAGCCCGGGTAGAATTCAAATACTCATGCACACATAATCAATAATCAATACACATCCATACTTTATTTCACATAATTCAAGTAGGGTCACTTCTTGAGGACTTACCTCGGATGTTGTCGAACGGCTTTTTCGGCTATTCGATCACTTTCTCCTTCCCTTGTCCAATTGTGGCCCTCTAAGCTCTTGAGCTAATTCAAACAAATTCAATTTATTAAAACCTCATTGTGCTAGCTTATGGCGAATATGACAAGGAGTTTAAATGGTCATATGGCCACCCTTTAGCTTGAATACCCAATGGTCATGCACATTTTATACTACATCAAGCAATTCAATACAATTTATTCGAGCATCAAGGAAATGCTAAGGCCTTCAATAGGCTACCCAAGGCCGAATATTCATGTACATGTTGAGGCCAATTATGCACTTAATACCTCACAAAAACAGCATGCATTTTACTAGTTAATGCTTTGCATATTGTGGCTCAAAACTTATAATATAGCATCAAGCACTTATATGTGTGCTAGGTAGAATTGTGCTTGCAAATTTCACAATTATTCTTCAACATCTTCTTCTTTAAACAAACTTATTCATCACTTCCTTCATAACCAAAACATCATGTGCAAACATATATATACATATATGAGCATGGCAATTTCAAGGTGTCCATAGCCATCCAAAACACAAATTTTAACTAACATGCAAGAAGCATGAACCATGCTCATGAATGCATCATGGCGAATATGACAATCATGCTCCTTTTCAACTTCAATCATGATAAAACAAAAGAAAGCTCAAAATCTTACTCAAGAGTAGACAATCCATCATTGCATGCATCATCATCAAGCTTCACACTTAGCATGCAATGGCTTTATCACCATAACAACTTTGGCCAAATACCATTTCCATGGCTTAACAAAGATTTGAGCCATGGCTAACATGCACATCAAGTTAGCAACCAAAACATGCATGAAACTCCTAACACAACCTCATACATACCTTAATCTTGATGCAAACTTAGCCAAATCTCCTTCTAGATCTCTTCCAAACCAAGCATGAAGCAAAAATCCTCCTTCCTTAGTTTTGGCTCAAAGAAAGGATGAACAAAATTTTTTTCTTTCCTTCTCTACAACTCACGGCAATGAGGGGGGGAATACCTCACTCACACACATTTTTTTTCATTCTTTTCTTACCCATACACCTTTGTTTATTATTTCTCCCTAATGCACCAACAAAACATGTTTCATGACATGTTTTGCCCATCCTCTCTTGCCATGGCCGGCCACTTCATGTTGGGGGAAATTTGACATGCAAATCCTTATTTTTGCATGCATGAGCAACTAGTCATCACACATTTCCCATCATACTTTCAAAGTTCACTACTAGGTCCTTTCTAGTGAAATTCGCATTTATAACACTAAATCGAAACATCAAAAATGTCACACACAAATTAACACATATCATAGGCATCAAAATAAATTTTAAATTATTTTTATGCCTCGGTTTTGTGGTCCCGAAACCACATCCCGACTAGGGTCAATTTTGGGCTGTCACAATAAATGGAACTAAATAATGAGTAAGTTATGAAATTTAAGCTTAATGAGTCTATTTTCATATGGATTGAACAAAACAGAATATAAATTATATTTTATGAGATATTTAAACTTTTGTGAAAGCAGGGCTAGAGTGATTTCGGATCCCTTATTTCGACTTTAAAATTCATAATAAATTTTACTAAAATAATTAGAAATTTTTATTTATATGTACAGATTCCTTATTGAGTCTAGTTTTAATAGAAACAAACCTCATAGTAATTGAAATTTTTATAGAGATATATCTGATTAAGTAATACACAGAGGTTAGAGCAATGAACCACGAAGCAGGGGATACTTTAATTAACAAACTGTACTAATTTTCCCAATAAAAAAATTCTAGAAAACAATTAGTAAATAGTTATATGAGTCTAGATTTAGGGAAAATTTACAGATCTTGATTTCGAGTTTTGTAACTCGAGATATGATTTTTCTTGTAACTGTGACGCGAGTAGCTAGAAAGCTGTGAATGTAGAAACAAATGATTTGAAGTTCTTAAATTGATAAATGATGTTCGGTAACCCCTCAAGCTCGACTCCAGTGATGGTCTCGGGCGTGGGGGCGTTACAGTCATAGCCTCCTCGGGTTCCTACGTAGCTTCTTCGACCCCATGTCTTTTCCATAAAACTTTCACTAGGACTATACTCTTACTTCTCAACTATTTAACTTCCCGAGCTAAAATCTTGATCGGGTTTTCACCATACGTCATATCCGGTCGAATCTTAATCTCTGTTGGAGAAATCACATGTGAAGGATTAGAACGATATCGTTGCAACATTTGTGACACATGAAACATATTATGGATCCTTTCCAACTTTGTCGGTAAAGCTAACCGATATGCCACTAGCCCTATTCTTTCAATAACCTTATATGGCCCAATGAAACGTGGACTCAACTTGCCTTTACGACCAAATCTGAGAATTTTCTTCCACAGACTCATAAGATGCCATCTTTATACTTGACTAAAAACTATCGTCGGTTTGTGGATGAAATGTGGTACTAAAGTTCAACTTTGTATCCAAAGCCTCTTGTAATTTCTTCCAAAATCTCGAAGTGAACGTCGGATCTCTATCCGAAATAATAGACATAGGCACTCCGTGCAATCTCACAATCTTTGAAATGTATAATTCAGCTAACTTATCAAGTGAGTAGTCAGTACATGCCAGAATAAAATGAGCCTATTTCGTCAATCTATCAACAACAACTCAGACGACATCTTCCTTTTTCGGAGTCAAAGGCAACCCAGTTATGAAGTCTATCGTAATCCTATCCTATTTCCACTCGGGCACCTTAACTAGCTGAAATAAACCCGAAGCCACTTAGTGTTCAACTTTCACTCGTTGACAAATCAAACATCTCGAAACAAACTCTAAAATATCTCATTTCATACCTTACAACCAATACAATTTCTTCAAATCATTATACATTTTTGTACTACCTGGATGCATAGATAAATAGCCATTATGTGCTTCATGAAGAATTTTCTGAATAAGTTCATCATTTTTTGGTACACAAATGCTACCTTGGAACATCAATAAATCATCAGATCCGATATGAAAATCTAAATCTCTACCCGATTCACAATGAACTCTTTTGGCTTGCAAATCATTATCACATTTCTGAGCTTCACAACTTTGTTGAAGAAATAACAGTCTAGCTCTTAACTCAGCTAGGATCGAACCATTATCAGACAAATTCAACCGTGTATTCATCACTCTCAAAGCAAACAAAGTCTTTCTACTCAATGTATCTACGACTACATTTGCCTTGCCCTAGTGGTAATCAATTACTAGCTTATAATCTTTCAGTAACTCAAGCCATCTCCGTTGCCGCAAGTTTAAATTTTTCTGAGTCATCAAGTATTTTAAACTCTTTATGATCAGAAAAAATATGGCATTTCTCACCGTACAAATGATGTCTCTAAATTTTTAAAGCGAACACAATGGTGGCTAATTCCAGATCATGCGTCGAATAAGTCTTCTCGTGTGATTTCAACTGTCTTGAGGCATAAGCTATCACTCTGCCCTCTTGCATCAACACACATCCTAATCCATTCAGTGACGCATCACTATAAATCACAAACTCTTTTCTCGGTTCAGGTTGCACTAAAATCGGTGCCTCAGTCAATAATGCTTTCAACTTCTCGAAACTTTGTTGACATTTTTCAGACCATTCAAATTTAACATATTTTTGCAACGGCTTAGTCATAGGAGTAGTGATCATCAAAAATCCTTTGACAAAACGTCGGTAATATCCAGCTAAGCCCAAAAAGCTTCTAACTTCAGATACATTCCTTGGCAGTTTCCAATCAACAATTGTCAAAATCTTACTTGGGTCAACCTGAATACCATCACCTAAAATAATATGTCCCAAAAAATCTGACTTCTAGGAGCCAAAACTCACTTATCTCTCAAATCTGCAATACAGTTCTCAAGTGCTCGGCATGCTCAGACTCATCTCGAGAATAAATCAGGATATATCGATGAACACAACCACAAACTTATCTAAATATGGTTGGAAGATTCTATTCATCAAGTCCATAAAAACAGCAGGTGCATTAGTTAGTCCGAAAGGCATAACAAGAAATTCATAGTATAACAGCCTAATTTTAGGCCTAGTCGGAACAGTGGTCTTGAGACCACAAATCTAACGTAAGAAAATTTATTTTTATTATATTTTTATGGTATAAAATTTCATGAAATGATTTCATGAAAATTTTGTTTGAAAATTTTGACGTTTGAGCACTCAATTTAGTTAAAAGGATTAAATCGTAAAAAGTGCAAAACTTGAGTTCTAGAAGCTAAAGGTGTTTAATTGCTATGAAATTTTAAATTGGAGGTCCTTAAATGGAAATTAGACCATTGGTTAATTTTTTGGACAAAAATGGACATGAAATAGGTGAAATAGAATATTTTTAAGTTAGGGGCATTTTGGTCATTTAGTAATTAAAATGAATTAAATACAAAATTAAAAGCTAATTTTTGTCCATCTTCAACCCTATGGCCGAATTTCACAAGGGGAAACCATGGCTAGGGTTTTTCAAGCTTTCAAGCTCGATTGTAAGTCCGTTTTATCCCCGTTTTTAATGATTTTTACGTTTTTTAAATCTTCGTAACAAGATCTACCTATCTCTACCATTTATTTGAGCTAGGGTTCATGTTAAAAAATTTATCCATGTGTTTCATGGATTTATTTTGATGTTTATGTAAGTTTTATGTGTGGTAAACATCTTTTACTAAGTGATTTTCAGTAAAAATGCCTAAAAGAACTAATTTGTAAAAGTTATGAAATATGTCATAAAAGTGTGGTAAAATGAAAAATGTGGGTTGCTATAGTTATAAAAATGGTTTAAATAGGCTTAAATAAAAAATAAATTGAATGAAAATCATTTTATGAGCCTAGGGGAAAAAGTGTAAATATGACAAAGTTTAGGGGCAAAAACGTAATTTTTTCATAATATGATTTTTGGGTCACAATGAATAATGTGACTAATAAATAAGCTAAATGTGATATTTCAGATCAAGAAAATGAGGTTTGGACCTAGAATGTGGAAAAAACGCGTATTTGATGGTTAGGTCTTTTTCACCATTTTTGGTATCGAGGTAAGTTCGTATGCGAGTAATGCAATATGTACTCTATTTTAAATGCTTAATATTGCATGTATGGTAAGTTCATATGTGATGTTATGTCATATTTCTATTTCTTTGATATTAAGTGAATTTTAATGCTTTATTAATATTATGAGTATGCATTGATCATTCCGTGAGAAAATGATGGATACTACGTACATTAAGATCGACATTACAAACAAGTCCGACAGTGATACGATAAGTATGGAAATCCTATTTGAACCTTAAGAATATTTTAGGATGCGAGTGACATGTCACTAGCTACTATGTGATCTGAGCTTATGAGATATGTAATATCCTAAATTAGGGCTTAATCAGAATAGTGGTTTCATGACCAAAAATTCGAGATAGAAATAATTATTTTATAATTATTTTGATGATTATGATATGATTGCATGATTGTGTGAAAATTTCGTGATGAAATTCTATGCCTAAAGTGTTTAAATTGAAAGTAGGGACTAAATCGAATAAGTTGCAAAATTTGCATTCTAGAAGTTTTTAGTATGAAATTGCATTGAAATATTAATTAGGAGGTCTTAAATAGCAATTTGACCAATTTTAAGTTCATGGACAAAATTAGGACACGGAAGGAATTTTTGAAAGTTTAGTAAGGAGGGGCATTTTGGTCATTTGGATATTAAATGAAATAAAATGGTAAAAATAACACAAAATTGGTCATCATCCTCCTTAGTTGCTGCCGAATTCTCCCTCTCTCCATAGCTAGGGTTTCTTCAACTTTCAAGCTCCATAGTAAGTGATTCCAAGCCCCGTTTTTAATGTTTTTTACGTTTTTGGAATCCCGGAAGCTCGATTAAGCTTATGCTAGCAATAAGTCAACCTAGGGTTTATATTTGGAAAAATACCCATAGGTGAAATTTGTGTATTTTGATGTTTTATGATAGAATATGGGGTTTTAAATTATGTTAGACAACTTGTGCTACTCGGTTTTGAGTGAAAACGAGTAAAAGGGCTTAATCGGCAAAAATACCTAATAGTCACAAGTATATGTTAGAGTGAGAATTTGATGTTGCCATAGAAGGGAAAAGTGATCAGCATGTTATAAAACATAAGAATAAGGAATAAATTTTAATTCCTGAGCCTAGGGGCAAAAGTGTAATTATGCAAAAGTTTAGGGGAAAAAGTATAATTTTCCAAAGTTCGTATTAAATGCTGTTTTGATGAATGCATGTATTAAATAAGATTAATTTGGTATTATAGATCAAGAGAAACGAGATTCAAGTCGCGATCGAGGAAAAGAAAAGATTGTGGACTAAATTGCAAAATCTTTATATTTTGGTACCAAGGTAAGTTCATGTGTAAATAATGTAGCATAATTGTTATTTTTAAGTTATTGATGTTAATTATATGATATGTTGATTTTTAATCGTGAAATATTATGCTTTGTGGTTAATGTTGAGTAATATGCAAATTATGTTTACTACTTGATAAATATGAATTGCTATCGAGTATCGGTTCCGCTATTCCATGGAAGACGGCAAATGTGAGATCAAGGGAAAAAGCCCGTTTGAAACTTAGGAATAGATTAGGATACAAGTGACATGTCACTAGGATGGTTGAGCATCCGAACTCGTTGAGTTGAGTCCGAGTTCACTTATGGATGCAAATGTCTGAACTCGTTGAGTTGAGTCCGAGTTCGTGAGATGTAACTAAGCACCCGAACTCGTTGAGTGGAGTCCGAGTTCATTTATGGATGCAAATGCCCGAACTAGTTGAGTTGAGTCCGAGTTCACTTAGGGGCGGGTTACATGATTTCTTGATTACATATGTGGCACTTATGTGGAAATTATCCATGTATCCGAGTTATATTTCGATGTGTTCAACGGGTGAAATTTCTAGTTTAATGGAAGAGCACTTAAGATACAAGTGACGTTTTGGGTAAGTGTTATGAAATGGACACTTCGGACAGGTATGTTCTTAACCCTCGGGTTGGAAATAGATACAACAACGATAAGATCGTAAGATGATGAATGATATTTAGAAATGTGATAAATGTTTTGGTGATACCATGTTAAGGTTGTTTGGTATGATTGTATTGTTATGTTTCTTGTTATTTGCATATGAACTTACTAAGAATTTATGCTTACTCCTTCCTTTTCATTCACTTTGTAGTTTTGAACAAGCCATTTCGGGAATCGGGACAGTCGAAAGTTCGATCACACTATCCAAAGGACTTTTATCTTGGTAAATGGCTTGTACAACTACTTAAGTATGGCATGTACAGCAATATACCTATTTTGTGTAAATAATTTTATGATATGGCCATGTTTGGTTGAGAAAATGTTTGATATTTATAAGTCATGGTGATGGCTAATTTAGATCATGTTTGATATCATGGAAGTTTAATAGGTTATCTAGTTCATAAAATTTCATGGAAAGATGAAACTTGCCTTAAAATAGAATATTGCTACAGCAATGACATAATTTGAAAAATCACTAAAAATAGTATAAGTGGAAATAAATGATGAGTAAGTTATGAAATTGAATCTTAATGAGTCTATTTTCATGTGGATTGAACGAAACATGCATATAAATTATATTTTATGAGATATTTAAACTTTTGTGAAACATGGCTAGAGTGATTTCTGGATCCCCTGTTTTGACTTTAAAAATTCATACTAAATTTTACAAAAATAATTAGAAGTTTTTATTTATATTTACAGATTCCTTATTGAGTCTAGTTTTAATAGAAACAAACCTCATAGTCATTGAAATTTTTATAGAGAGATATTTGATTCGTAATACATAGATGTCGAGCGATGAACCACGAAGCAGGGAGACTTTAATTAATAAACTGTACTAATTGGCCCAACCAAAAATTCTAGAAAAAAATTAGTAAATAGATATATGAGTCAGATTCAAGGAAAATTTACGGATCTTGATTTCGAGTTTCGTAACTCGAGATATGGTTTTTCTTGTAACTGTGACGCGGGTAGCTAGAAAGCTGTGAATGTAGAAACAAATTATTTGAAGTTCTTAATTTGATAAATTATGTTCGGTAACCCCTCAAGCTCGACTCAGCGATGGTCTTGGGTGTAGGGGTGTTACATTTAGAGGTATCAGAGCAGGTTTAGTCAGTTCTCGGACTACGTGTTGTATGTACGGATTTTTGCTATATATGCCATATGTATGAATTGTGGTAGTGTGACGATTTCGAACCTTTTAAATGATTTTATATAGTAAATGGATCCCGATCCATTGTGGCAGATGAAGTAGAGAGTAATGCCACTCATTTGAAGGGCGGGGCCGTGAAAACCCACCTCCTCTTGTTGGTCGGGAGGAGGAGAAGGGATCGGAAACCTTTCTCCAAATGATGAGTGCATGGTACATCGAGTTCGTTCAGACGAACCCAAATGTCGACCTCCCCACCTCCCTAATTCCTCAACCTATGCCTCCGATGCCTCAAGGAGTGGATATGATAAAATTTCATAGAACCCCGTTGATAGAATTAAGTAAACAAGGGGCTGAAGAATTTAGAAAAATATTGATGATGATGCGAGAAAGCGAGTTCGGCTTGAAAATTCTATCCGGGTATTTGATGAATTATCTTGTACACCTGAAGAATGTTTGAAATGTGCTACATCTTTGTTGAGAGATTTAGCTTATAGTTGGTGGAAGACTTTGATTTCGGTGGGACCGAAAGAGAGGGTAACCTGGGAATTCTTTCAAGAAGAGTTTCGGAAGAAATATATTAGTGAAAGATTTATTGATAAGAAATGTAAAGAGTTTCTTGAGTGAAGCAAGGTAATATGACGATCTCGAATATGAAAGAGAGTTTGTTCGATTGAGTAAGTATGCCAGGGAATATGTTCCTACAGAAGCCAAGATGTGCCGACGATTTGAAGACGGGCTCAACGAAGACATTAAGGTATTTGTCGGGATCCTTGAACTGAAAGAAATGGTAGTACTAGTTGATCGAGCTTGCAAGGCTGAAGAACTACTTAAAGAGAAGAGAAAGGTAAAGGCTGAGACACGAAATTGGAAGAAAAGGCCAATGAGTAAAGCACCTTCATAGCAACCCGGAAAATCAAGAAATATGAATCCTCGTTCCCAAGTTTCAGCTGGGCAATCATATAGAAATTTTAAGAAGCAGAATGTGGGTCCTAAATCTCAAAATACTTTTGCAGCCAATGTAGGGAACTCAAGTTTGTTAAACTCGAGTGCCGGCGGTGTGGTAGAAATCAGTTTGGTCCGTGCAGAGCAAATGAATGTTTTCTATGTGGTTCTCCGGATCATTTTATTAGAGACTGCCCAGAGAGAGCCGAGAAAGAAAAATTTGAGTGTAAAAGCTAGTGGTGCGGACTCGAGGGAAGGTATCCAGAAAAGTGGAAGTGAAACAAGCGAGAAGAATGTAGCCGAGACGCAGATGAGTTAGATCTGAAGGAAGAGCTCCACTAGAACTTATGCTATTAAAGCGCGTGAAGATGCTTCCTCACCCGATGTGATTACCGGTACATTTTCTCTTTATGATATTAATGTTATTGCTTTGATTGATCCTGGTTCTACTCATTCATATGTATGCATGAAACTGGTGTCTAGTATGAATATACCTGTTGAGAACACAGAATTTATGATTAGAGTGTCGAACCCGTTAGGCAAATGCGTGATAGTTGATAAAGTAAGCAAGAAATGCCCTTTAATGGTTCGGGGTCATTACTTTCCAGCCAACTTGATGTTGTTGCCGTTTGATGAATTTGATGTTATTTTGAGTATGGATTGGTTGACATTGCATGATGCTATAGTAACTTGCAAAGAAAAGGTTATAGAAATAAAGTGTGAAAACGGTGAAACTCTGCGGATTGAATCAGATAAATCAGAGGCATTGTCTAGTGTGATTTCTTCGATGTCGGCTCAGAGATATTTGAGAAAGGGTTATGAAGCTTATTTGGCGTATGTAATTAATACAAAAGAAGTTGAAAAAAAGTTGAATCAGTGCCGGTTGTGTGTGAATTTGCAGATGTATTTCCAGAAGAATTACCGGGTTTGCCTCTGGTCAGGGAAGTAGAATTTGGTATTGATTTGATACCGGGAACAACTCCAATCTCGATTGCTCCATATAGAATGGCACCAACAGAGTTGAAAGAATTAAAGTCGCAGTTGCAAGAGTTGACTGATAAAGGCTTTGTGAGACCAAGTTTTTCACCTTGGGGTGCTCCCGTGTTATTTGTGAAAAAGAAGGATGGTTCTATGAGATTATGTGTTGATTATCGACAGTTAAACAAGGTGACAATCAAAAAAAAGTATCCATTGCCGAGAACTGATGATTTGTTTGATCAGCTAAAAGGAACGACATGGTTTTCAAAGATTGACTTGAGATCTGGGTATTATCAACTGCGAGTAAAAGAGTCAGATGTGCCTAAAACTGCTTTTAGAACAAGGTACGGTCATTATGAATTTTTAGTTATGCCATTCGGGTTGACAAATGCTCCTGCTGTGTTTATGGATTTAATGAATCGTATATTTCGGCTATACTTGGACAGATTTGTTGTGGTGTTTATAGATGATATTTTAATTTATTCAAAAGATGAGACGAGCATCTTGAGCATTTGAGGATAGTTTTGCAAACTTTGAGAGATAAGCGGTTGTATGCTAAGTTTAGTAAAAGTGAATTTTGGCTCCGGGAAGTTGGATTTTTGGGTCATATTGTTTCAGGTAATGGTATACGGGTTGATCCTAGTAAAATTTCAGCCATTGTTGATTGGAAACCATCGAAAAACGTAACTGAAGTTAAAAGTTTCTTGGGGCTAGCTGGGTATTATCGGCGGTTTGTAAATGGATTTTCTATAATTGCTGCTCCTATGACTAGACTACTCCGAAAGGATGTTAAATTTGAATGGACAGAAGAATGTCAACAGAGTTACGAAGAATTGAAAAAGTTATTAACTGAAGCACCAGTGTTAGTACAACCCAAATCAGGTAAAGAATTTGTGGTGTATAGTGATGCTTCTCTAAATGGTTTGGGGTGTGTACTCATGCAAGAAGGAAAAGTGGTGGCTTATGCTTTGAGGCAGTTAAAACCTCATGAGAGGAATTATCCTACTCACGATTTGGAATTGGCTGCGGTGGTATTTGCTTTGAAGATTTGGCGACATTATTTGTATGGTGAAAAGTACCGAGTATATACCGATCACAAAAGTCTTAAATACTTGATGTCACAAAAAGACTTGAATTTGAGAGAGCGTAGATGGTTGGAGTTATTGAAAGATTATGAGCTTGTTTTTGATTATCATCTGGGAAAAGCGAATGTGGTTGCCGATGCTTTAAGCAGAAAGTTGTTGTTTGCTTTGAGAGTTATGAACACTCAGTTGAAAATTTCAGATGACGGTTCGATTCTAGCAGAGTTAAGAGCAAGACCGATGTTTTTACAAGAGATTTCTGAAGCTCAGAAAAATGATCAAGATTTGCTAGCCAAAAGAAAAGAGTGTGAAGCTGATACGGGATCAGATTTCAGAATCGGTTTTGATGGTTGTTTGATGTTTAAAAATAGGATTTGTGTACTGAAAAATGATGAGTTGATTCAAAAGATTTTGTATGAAGCACATAATGGTTGTTTGGCGGTTCATCCGGGCAGTACGAAGATGTATAATGACTTGAAGAAAATATACTGGTGGAGTGGAATGAAAAGAGATATTTCCGAGTTTGTATCAAAGTGCTTAGTTTGTCAACAAGTGAAAGCTGAACACCAAGTACCTTCGGGATTACTCCAGCCTATTATGGTTCCTGAATGGAAATGGGATAGGATTACTATGGATTTTATATCAGGGTTGCCGTTAACTCCAGGGAAGAAAAATGCCATCTGGGCAATAGTTGACAGACTGACTAAATCGGCTCACTTTATTCCGGTACATACAGATTATTCTCTTAATAAGTTGGCTGAATTGTATATCCGAGAGATTGTTAGACTTCATGGGATACCTTTGTCAATCATTTCGAATAGAGATCCGAGGTTTACCTCACGGTTTTGGAAAAAGTTGCAAGAAGCATTAGGTACAAAGTTAAATTTCAGCACTGCCTTTCATCCACAAACTGATGGACAATCAGAGAGAGTAATTCAGATTCTTGAAGACATGCTCAGATGTTGTGTATTAGAATTTCAAGGTAGGTGGGAAAAGTATTTACCGTTGGTAGAATTTGCTTATAATAATAGTTATCAGACAAGTTTCAAGATGGCACCTTATGAAGCATTATATGGTCGTAAATGTCGGACGCCATTGTATTGGACTGAACTCAAGGAAAATCAGATTTATGGAGTTGATTTAATAAAAGAAACCGAAGAAAAGGTGAAAGTGTTTCGAGATTGTTTGAAAGCTGCTTCAGATAGACAGAAATCTTATGCGGATTTGAAACGAAAGGAAATGGAGTTTCAAGTTGGTGATAAGGTATTTTTAAAAGTGTCTCATGAAAGAAAGTCCTTAGATTTGGACGAAAGGGAAAGTTAAGTCTGCATTTTATTGGACCATATGAAATAATTGAAAAAGTTGGACCGGTAGCATATCGGCTAGCATTACCACTTGAATTAGAGAAGATTCATGATGTGTTTCACGTATCTATGTTACGTCGGTATCGTTCGAATCCTTCACATATAATTTCACCAACAGAAATTGAACTACGACCGGATATGACTTATGAAGAAGAACCGGTTAAGATTTTAGCTCGAGAAGTCAAACAACTAAGAAATAAAAGTGTTGCACTTGTGAAAGTGTTGTGGCAAAAGCATGGAGTAGAAGAGACTACATGGGAACCTGAAGAAACTATGAGAAACCAATACCCACACCTGTTTACCGGTAAAATTTTCGAGGACGAAAATCCTTAAAAGGGGGGGAGAGTTGTAATATCCTAAATTAGGGCTTAATCAGAATAGTGGTTTCATGACCAAAAATTCGAGATAGAAATAATTATTTTATAATTATTTTGATGATTATGATATGATTGCATGATTGTGTGAAAATTTCGTGATGAAATTCTATGCCTAAAGTGTTTAAATTGAAAGTAGGGACTAAATCGAATAAGTTGCAAAATTTGCATTCTAGAAGTTTTAGTATGAAATTGCATTGAAATATTAATTAGGAGGTCTTAAATAGCAATTTGACCAATTTTAAGTTCATGGACAAAATTAGGACACGGAAGGAATTTTGAAAGTTTAGTAAGGAGGGCATTTTGGTCATTTGGATATTAAATGAAATAAAATGGTAAAAATAACACAAAATTGGTCATCATCCTCCTTAGTTGCTGCGAATTCTCCCTCTCTCCATAGCTAGGGTTTCTTCAACTTTCAAGCTCCATAGTAAGTGATTCCAAGCCCGCTTTTAATGTTTTTACGTTTTGGAATCCGGAAGCTCGATTAAGCTTATGCTAGCAATAAGTCAACCTAGGGTTTATATTTGGAAAAATACCCATAGGTGAAATTTGTGTATTTTGATGTTTTATGATAGAATATGGGGTTTTAAATTATGTTAGACAACTTGTGCTACTCGGTTTTGAGTGAAAGCGAGTAAAGGGCTTAATCGGCAAAAATGCCTAATAGTCACCAGTATATGTTAGAGTGAGAATTTGATGTTGCCATAGAAGGAAAAGTGATCAGCATGTTATAAAACATAAGAATAAGGAATAAATTTTAATTCACGAGCCTAGGGCAAAAGTGTAATTATGCAAAAGTTTAGGGAAAAGTATAATTTTCCAAAGTTCGTATTAAATCTCTGTTTTGATGAATGCATGTATTAAATAAGATTAATTTGGTATTATAGATCAAGAGAAACGAGATTCAAGTCGCGATCGAGGAAAAGAAAAGATTGTGGACTAAATTGCAAAATCTTTATATTTTGGTACCAAGGTAAGTTCATGTGTAAATAATGTAGCATAATTGTTATTTTAAGTTATTGATGTTAATTATATGATATGTTGATTTTTAATCGTGAAATATTATGCTTTATGGTTAATGTTGAGTAATATGCAAATTATGTTTACTACTTGATAAATATGAATTGCTATCGAGTATCGGTTCCGATATTCCATGGAAGACGACAAATGTGAGATCAAGGGAAAAAGCCCGTTTGAAACTTAGGAATAGATTAGGATACAAGTGACATGTCACTAGGATGGTTGAGCATCCGAACTCGTTGAGTTGAGTCCGAGTTCACTTATGGATGCAAATGTCTGAACTCGTTGAGTTGAGTCCGAGTTCGTGAGATGTAACTAAGCACCCGAACTCGTTGACTGGAGTCCGAGTTCATTTATGGATGCAAATGCCCGAACTAGTTGAGTTGAGTCCGAGTTCACTTAGGGGCGGGTTACATGATTTCTTGATTACATATGTGGCACTTATGTGCAAATTATCCATGTATCCGAGTTATATTTCGATGTGTTCAACGGGTGAAATTTCTAGTTTAATGGAAGAGCACTTAAGATACAAGTGACGTTTTGGGTAAGTGTTATGAAATGGACACTTTGGACAGGTATGTTCTTAACCCTCGGGTTGGAAATAGATACAACAATGATAAGATCGTAAGATGATGAATGATATTTAGAAATGTGATAAATGTTTTGGTGATACCATGTTAAGGTTGTTTGGTATGATTGTATTGTTATGTTACTTGTTATTTGCATATGAACTTACTAAGCATTTATGCTTACTCCTTCCTTTTCATTCACTGTAGTTTTGAACAAGCCGGCTCAGGAATTAGGACAGGTCGAAAGTTCGATCACACTATCCAAAGGACTTTTATCTTGGTAAATGGCTTGTACAACTACTTAAGTATGGCATGTATAGCAATATACCTATTTTGTGTAAATAATTTTATGATATGGCCATGTTTGGTTGAGAAAATGTTTGATATTGATAAGTCATGGAGATGGCTAATTTAGATCATGTTTGATATCATGGAAGTTTAATAGGTTATCTAGTTCATAAAAATTCATGGAAAGATGAAACTTGCCTTAAAACATAATATTGCTGCAGCAATGACATGAATTTGAAAAATCACTAAAAATAGTATAAGTGGAACTAAATGATGAGTAAGTTATGAAATTGAATCTTAATGAGTATATTTTCATTTGGATTGAACGAAACAGGCATATAAATTATATTTTATGAGATATTTAAACTTTTGTGAAACAGGGCCAGAGTGATTTCTGGATCCCCTGTTCTGACTTTAAAAATTCATAATAAATTTTAAAAAAATAAGTAGAAGTTTTTATTTATATGTACAGATTCCTTATTGAGTCTAGTTTTAATATAAACAAACCTCATAGTCATTGAAATTTTTTATAGAGAGATATCTGATTCGTAATACACAGAGCCAGATCAGTCAAACCCTGAAACAGGGGAGACTTTAATTAATAAACTGTACTAATTGGCCCAACCAAAAATTCTATAAAAAAATTATTAAATAGATATATGAGTATAGATTCAGGGAAAATTTACGGATCTTGATTTCGAGTTTCGTAACTCGAGATATGATTGTTCTTGTAACTGTGACGTGGGTAGCTAGAAAGCTGTGAATGTAGAAACAAATGATTTGAAGTTCTTAATTTGATAAATTATGTTTGGTAACCCCTCAAGCTCGACTCCGGTGATGGTCTCGGGCATGGGGGCATTACAAGATATGTGGTCGAAGCTCATGAGATATGTGATATATGTTTATATGGTTCCGGGTGCTAGTCTTGTACATTCTACTAGTGGCTGGGTAGTCCGGCATGTGTTGTTGATACTTGAAAACTAGTGTGAGAAGCCCGAGTAGCTACGTCCTGACTGACAACATGTGTGAGCAGACTCGTGAGTAACTAGATCCCGTATAAGACCATATCTGGGATATGACATCGGCATTGAAATGGGTTCTATGAGTAAGACCATGTCTTGGACATCGGCATCGTATGAGATTTCTTGTAAGACCGTATTTGAGATATGACAATGGCACGTCATTTTCTGTGTATCCAATAGTATTCCAAGTGTTCAACAAGTGAATTATCGAGTAGCTTGACAGAAGACCCAAGGGGTAAGTCAATGAGAAGAATGAGTATGAGTTGTGTTACCAGTTGGTACAGGTATGTACGTAAAGTTTATAAGCTATGGCTTCGTGATATTATGAGTTCATGATCACTATAAAAGTAACTTTGAGTTAACCTTGTGATTGTTGGTTTATGTGTAAGATGTATAGATACATGGTTAAGTTGATTGATGCTTATGAAAAAGGCTTGTTGGTCAAATTGATTGGAGATATTATTGTTGCTAGATTAAGTCAAGTTATGTGAAATTTATGTTGGTAAATCAAAAGAATAAGCATTGGGAATTGATTTCATTACAACTTGAGATTTATAGCCACTTTATGTTAACTTGTGTTTATATTGTTAGACATGGTTTATGATTGCTACAAGTTGCTATTATTTTCATACGAACTTACTAAGCTATGAAGCTTACCCCCCTTTTGTTCCCACCTCTTATAGGTTTATTCAGCTAGCTTGGTTGGAGATCATCGGAGATTCTATCAGACTATCAAGCTATCATTTGAGGTATAAGTGAATGTAAGTATGATAAGTCTATGGCATGTATAGGGACTTAGTCATTTTGTGTATGTGTCATTATGATATGGCCAAATGTATTGGCTTGTAATGAATATGGATTTGATTTGGTATATAGCCATATAAATTGGCTTATATTGGCTAATGGGATGCAAGTATATTAATTACTTATATGCCTATGACAATTTCATTGTGTGATGTGGTTTATAATGGTATATTAATGAAAGTTAGTACAAGGGAATCGTGAAAGGGTAAAATTAGCATTAAAACAGTTTTGGACAGCAGTAGTAGTATAACTTTAAAAAATCACCAAAAATTGTGGAAATAAAATTAGAGATTGAATAAAATATGAAATTAAATCCTATTGAGTCTACTTTTACATAGAGGAAATGGTGTAAGTAAAAGAATTTCATTTTATGAGACAGGATCAGAATGATTTCGGGTTCCCCTGTTCTGACTTTAGAAAATCATTAAAAATTGTATAAAAATACTTGGGGGTTAAAATTTATATTTTTAAATTATTAATTAGTCTATTTTCAAGAGAAATAAATGGAAAAATCATCTGAATCTCGTACCAAGATATAATTAATTTTTAGTAAAGAAAGGTCAAAACTGTCAAACAATAGAACAAGGATGAATTTGAAGAATTAACTGTACTTATTGGCTGAACCATAAATTCTAAAAATTTTATGGTAGGAAGATATTTGAGTCTAGTTTTGGAAAAATAAAGCGAGTCTTAATTTAGAGTTCTGGAGCTCAAGGTATAAATAATTTGGTGACTATGACTCAAGTGGATAGTTTTGTTATGAATAGTAAATAATTGTTTTGATATGTTTAAGCCTTGATTATGGTTGTGCTGGTAGCTTAATTGTGTCATGTTAAGTGCCATTGAAAGTGTGTATGTCAGTGTGCAAATGAGGGTGGCAAATGGCTTGGTAAATAGCCATTTTCTTGGCCACACGGGTAGAGACACGGTCGTGTGTCTCAGTCGTGTGAAGGACATGGCTCCGGGACACGGGCGTGTGACTTGGCCGTGTGACCCCAAATTGTGCATGATGTCATAAACAGAGAGTTACATGGGCTGAGGACATGGGCATGTGTGACCAGACGGCCTACCCACACGGGCATGTCCTAAGCCACATGGGCGTGTGACCCCTGTTTTGATGAATTTTTTTTTGAGTTTTCCAAAGTTCTCAGTTTAGTCCCAAACCATCTCCAATGTATATTTTGGGCCTTTTAAGCCCATAATAGGGATGATATGCATATGCATGAATGCTTTTAAATTGGATGAAAATTTATGGCCCAGTTTTGTATGATTGGTTATGTTTAAGTCCGGTAATGGCTCGTACCCTTTCCCGGTGTCAGACATGGGTAAAGAGTGTTACACATAGTGGTATCAGAGCTATGATTTAGTTGATTCTCAGACTAACATAGTGTATGTGAGTCTAGCTATACATGCCATATTACTACTCATGATAGTTTGATATCTTCCGACTTTGACGAAATTGTTTTGTTAAGATAAATGTGACTTCCAATCGAGCTATTTTTTGATAATGCTGCTAATGATATTGAAATGATTGAAATATGCTTATGATGTGTCAAAATTTGGAAAATGGTATGAATAGAAGTTCATGATATGTATGTGTTAATGTACGAAATGAGATAACCACAAGTTGAGAAATGTGAAAAGTGGAATGAAATGAAAGTTTATATGGTGATAAGCCCATCCATGTTTATTTGGCATGCATATGATGTTATGTGCCCAACATATTTGATTAAGTGAATACGATAAGTAAATTTACTCAAATTGATGGAATGTGTGTTTATGTACACTTGTTTGAATAAGATAATCGAAAAAGTTCGTGTAGCATGACAATGTATGTTAATTAGCTTGAAGTGAATTATGTAATTGTGATGATATAATGTGGGTGATGAATGCTAAGTCATATGTGTATACTTATGAGAGTCAAATTAGAGGCTTTACAACCTTACCCTTTTACCAGTGTTACTTTATAATGAAAATTCACGAGAACCGTGTGGAATAAGTCCATAAGTGTGAAACTAAAGTGTTTGGTTGTAAAATAATTAGTAATGCATACAAAGATAAGAATAGTTTGGAAAGTGAAAACAATTTTGGAAGGATATCAGAATGTTTTAAAGATTATACAAATTATACAATGTCACGGACAAGGAAGAAGTTAATCTTGGCTAATCGACTCAATTAGGTATGAAGTCTAAAGATATGTTTGCTGAAATTTCTCCCGAATTGGTTTTCGTTAGTGAGTGGAATAATACGGGATTCATGATGATAGAATTTGTCAGAGAAATGATATTTGAATAGTAAAGATGTCTCTGTGTGTGAAAGTTACAGTTGAAATGAATATGATGATCTTTTCTGGGTATTCTATATATTCTTTTATCCTCAGAGATATGTGTGTGATTGTTCAGTTTCTAATGGAGTTCTTATGTTGCGAGAATGCTAGCTAACTATGATGTTAGACGAAAGCCCTATTGGCCTGGTTGGTTTATGATCGGTATTTCTTTATCTCTTCAAAATTCTATTTTAATATGTTGGAATGGAGTCGATGGTAAAAAAAATTTATGTGAGACTATTCTTATGTTTCTACTGATTATGGTTTTATTTTATATATACAAAAAATATATTATCTCTGTTATGATGGAAGTCCAAAGCCGGTAAGCATTGTTTTTTTGCTGGTTTTCTCTGAAGAAACATCAAGATCTCTGTTATTTTCTTATAAGTTATATTCTCAGACTTCCGGTATGGTATCGTATCTTGGATTTCTTTATCTCGATTTTCCTGTCATTCTTATTTCGTGAGTTATCAACCATGGCTCATCTTGAAATAGTGTTCTTTGACTTGTGATAACTATGTCTATTATGGTTGTATATTTGGTTTGATCATAGGAACATAGTGACTCAAGTATTTGGATTTCTCTAATTTTCGTGTAAGGAATTGACTTTGGCAATGGTATAAATGATGGAAGCACAAACTCAAATCGTATGATGGATTTCTTTCTCAGGTAAGTTGATTAAAGTCAATGCATTCAATCAAGATGTCTTTGTTTCTTTGAGCTAATGTGATTATAAAGGCCTTTGATTAGCATGATAAGAGAATTTTAAAAGATTGTATGCTTGAGATGTTTTAATAGCACGAAGAAAGAAGCATTTTGAGATGTGTTATTCGATAGTTGAGATCGACTCAGTCGTTTTTATCAGAATGAGCTGATTTGTTGGGATGTGATTTGAGTTATATGTATTTAAGTATGTCCTCAGCTAAGAGAATGAATTTTGTGCATTCACGAATGTATAGACGGGCAGTCTTAATGAATAATTTATACTTTTGAAAGCGTGATATAGAAAAATACCTATTAGATTTGTTTTAAATGGGGATGTTATTCTGAATTAAAGTTTTTCTGTTAATAAAGTTATCCCAATTGTGAAAATTTGAATGGTCTTGGCATGCTAGCAAATGAGGGTGGCAAATGGCTTGGTAAATAGCCATTTTCTTGGCCACACGGGTAGAGACATGGCCGTGTGTCTCGGCTATATGAAGGACACAACCTCGGGACACGGGCGTGTGACTTGGCTGTGTGACCCCAAATTGTGCATGATGTCATAAATAGAGAGTTACACAGGCTGAGGACACAGGCGTGTGTTATCACATGGCCTACCCACATGTCCCAAGCCACATGGGCGTGTGACCCCTATTTTGATGAAATTTTTTTTGAGTTTTCCAAAGTTCTCGGTTTAGTCCCGAACCACCTCCAATGTTGTTTTGGGCCTCATAAGCCCGTAATAGGGATGATATGCATCTACATTAATAGTTTTAAATTGGATGAAATTTTATGGCTCAGTTTTGTATGATTGGTTATGTTAAAATCCAATAATGCCTCGTACCCTATCCTGGCGTCAGACACGGGTAAGGGGTGTTACACATAGTGGCATCAGAGCTATGGTTTAGTCGATTCTTGGACTAACATAGTGTAAGTGAGTCTAGTTATACATGTCATATCACTACTTGTCATAGTGTGATATCTCTCGACTCTGACGAAATTGTTTTGTTAAGACAGAGATGACTTCCAACTGAGCTATTTTTCGATAATGTTGATAATGATATTGAAAACGGGAAAAGAACGGACTTACAATCGAACTTAAAAATGGAAAAACCCTAGCTATGTCTTTTTCCTTCAAGTTTTGGCCAAGCAAGAAGAAGATGGACTAAAATTTTCTTTTATTTTACTTATTTTGTCTTTAATTGACAAATTACCAAAATGTCCTTTGTATAAAACATGAAATTCAACCTGATCCATGTCCATTTTTGTCCACTAACTTATAAAATGGTCTAATTACTATTAAGGACCTTCAATTTAAAATTTTATAGCAATTAAACACCTCTAGCATGTAGCACTCAACTTTTGCACTTTTTACAATTATTCCTTTTTGCTAAATTGAGTGCTCAAACGTCAAAATTTTCGAACAATATTTTCACAAAATCATTGCATAAATTTGTAGACCATAAATATGAAATAAAAATAAGTTTTACTGCGTCAGATTTTTGGTCTCGAAACTATTGTCCGACTAGGCCCAAAATCAGGCTATTACACTTACTACAGCAGCCTGTGTAATTCTTTTTATATGATACAAGCATCATTCGAATGCTTGCTCATGCCATCCAATATTACAAGAATAATATGCCATTGACTATTCCTAAGTATTGCATTTAAACAATTGAATGGGCAGCAAGATAATCAGATTTATACCATGAAAATTAAAAACAGTTAAGTGTCATCAAAATAGTCCCAACCTAATGAGATTTAACTCATCAGTTGGGAAATAAAATTCCAAACCATCACCATCATTTACAACCAAATCAATTCACAAGAGAACATGATGGAAATAATGGAGGAACATCGGGAGAACAACTTTCGTTGGTCCACCCTTCAGTAGCACAATGCCTTGTGTTAGCCGAGAGGATGACTTCCTCTTCCAATCAAACCCTCTTACTTTTTCCTTAGGATCTACCCATCTTGTTGTTCTCTATCCTCTTGAGGTCTCCTTCATTGGCCTTTTATAAGCAAGTGTACTAGGGTTTAGCCAACATCCCAAGATTATCTTCTCTTTTTAAATTCATTTTGGTTTAAAAATCCCTTCCTTTTGGGTAGGTGGTTATCAGCTCATTATGTCACGATTTTTTTCCTCTTTTTAAGTTATTTTTCTTTAAGATAAAACCAACAGCCCAAGATTTATCTCCTCCTCTTTTTAGGTAGATTTATATGGTACAAGTAGAGTTGGCTGAAATTGGTACGCGTTGACTGTTGACTCAGTCATCTTTCCAGAATCATGAATTGCCACAGCATACAAGTCAAAAAATCGTCCACCCTTTTGTCCCGGCAAAGCTTTACTCCTTTATTTCTTGTTCCTCATCATACACCTGCAAATCCACCAATCACAGCTCTTCCTAAAGCAATTAAAAGTAACAAATAAAATTTAAACACAGACCAAGCTCCAAATGCAATGATTAAGGAAAAATACTAATGAAATGACCTAAAGTGCAACTAAATGTACTTAAGTATAGAAAATTAGCTAGGTCTAAAGGCATGGAATATAACTCTTTTCAAAAGTTACCACACCCCCAAACTTAAGTTATTGCTTGTCCTAAGGCAAAATATAAATGCATGCATGAATGCAAACATTTTGCCCGCGCACCAAAGCAATTCATATTGCTAAGTTATTTGAAGAACAACATATACATCAGTTATCAGCAATCCTGTTTTTCCTAAAATTTGTTTGAGTGTCAAAGTTTGTTCAACAAAGGCAATGAAAAAAATTTCTCCTTAAAAACAAAATTTCCTAAGTACTCATGTATTCTCTCTTTCAACCTATAGCAAACATCTCCTAATTTACTTAGTTCATTTGTTACCTAAACATAAGTCACTTGCTTCATTTCTATTCACAGTATATTATTCATAATTGCATTCACATTTTTTTATTCTATTTTTTTTCTTTTTTAAAGCATTAGTACTAAGGGATTCAGCATGTCACAAAATTCTTTTGACTTGACAATCATAGTGGAGCATACAACGAATCGCCGAGTACTTAATCATGTTGGAATTTAAATCAATAATCACTTATGAAGCGTAGAGCTTTTGACTAAAAGGACAGATGGAGCATACATGTAATAGCCAGTTCTCAGTGAAATCGGAACAGTGGTTTCGAGACCACAAATCCAAGTTTGAAAAGAAAATTTATTTTAAATTTATTTTAAGGTCTACCGTATGATAAAAATATCGTATAAAAATTTAGTTAGGAAATTTTACATATTACATGTCTAATTTGATAAAGGACCAAATTGCATAAAATGCAAAAGTTGAATTCTAGTAGCTAAAAGGATCAAATAGGGATGAAATTCAAAACTGGAGGTCTTTAATGGAAAATAGACCATTAAGAGGAGTTAGTAGATAAGTATGATGATTCATCCATGAAAAATTAATTAAAGAAACGGACTAAATTGGAAACTGAAATAATAAATGATGATAAATGATAAAATAATGAAATTATCATCATATTATCATCTTTTTCAATTAAAAATACATGGAAACCCTAGCTAAGAGAAGAGAACTCAAGCAAGATATTTTGGCTTAATTAGGCATGTTTTCTTGTCTCGTTTTTAGTAATTTTTATATTTTCGAGATCGTAATAACTTAATTTAGCTATCTCGGGGACTAATTTGCAAGTTTATCAAAGTAATAGGGTTTTTCCATGGATGAATATGCATGAATTATGAAATTTATGGTAGAAAATGAAAGTTTGTTGATAGATAAACAACTTTTGTAAAATGAATTTTGATGAAATTATGATTTAAGGACTAAATTGTAAAATGTAAAATCCATGGAAAAATTATGAATTTTATGAAATACATGGGCTGTTAATATTACATGTAAAAATTGGCTAGGCTTGGAATAAGGATTAAATTGCATGAATTTCAATTTCTGAGCCTAGGGACGAAATCGTAATTAAATAAATGTATAGGGGCAAAATAATAATTTTGCCTAAGATGTGAATTGGATTGGATTGAATATGAATTATATTAAATTTAGTTAAATTTACTCGTATAGATTCAAATAGACCAAATACGGAGCTAGATTGAGGTAAAGGAAAAGTAACGAATTAGTAGCATACAAGTTTACGAACATTGTTGAGGTAAGTTCTTGAAACTAAATTGTATATTTATATGTTTGGAATGAATTGTATGTATGTGATTGTAATTTCTATGTATATGAAATTGATTACATATCCGACAATGCCCGACAGGATTTCCAAATTGGTTGTTGCTCTGCATATGTTGCAAACACACCATAGTTCGAAAGAGCGTCCCGTTATAAGCTCTCATGAGCATCCCGATATATGGCCCTCTCAAGCTTCTCATTATATGTTCTTGCAAGCTTCTTAATATGGCACGCTTGAGCTTCCTGATATATGGCTATCTAGAGCTTTCTGATTAATGGCTCTTCGGAGCTACCCATTATTGGCTCACATGAGCTTTCTGATTATGGCTTTTATGAGCTTCCTGTTATACAGCACAGATAAGGTTCCCGTTACATGGCTCACATGAGCTTCCCGTTTTATGGCTCGAGAGAGAGCTTCCCATTTATGTGCTCATATGAGCATTCCCGAATATGAATTGACGGATTACAGTTTTGTACACTTTGTGTGTACTACCCTTGTATCCATCAAGATTTTAAATGGTTCAAGGGAAAAGTTCTAATAGGAAAAGTTCTAATATTAGATAATATGGATTTGGAATGGATTATTACTAAATATATCTGAAATACATGGAAATGGTTTGTACATGTTATATGAATCCATGATATGGAAAGTATATGTATATGACAATTCTATTGTTATGAGCTCATATATGTCCCTTGATATTTCTTTGAAATACATGACTAACATGTTAATAAGGATATGTGTTTAGGCTTTTGGCCAACTTTTTTGGAATATTTTTTGGTGTGCTTACCTTTAATGTGATTAGATGGTAAGTTAAATTCCATGTTATACGGACTTACTAAGCATTATATGCTTACTCTATTTTATTTTCCCTATTTTATAGTATTCAAAGGCTCGTAAAGGTTGGCAGTTGGTCGGAGCATCATCACACTATCCTTCGGCTCATTTCGGTATAAATAGTATATTTCTTTTGGTTATAATGGCATGTATCGGATAATTTGGCCAATGTGGGCATATAAGTGTTGTAACTAACCATTGTAATGGCTTGTGATGAGCATGTTTTGATGTGTAAATAACAGCCTTATCAAGTCTAATGTGGGTTAATATGGTTGAATGATGATAATTTATAAACATATTGATGGGTGGATTAAAATTAGTAAGTAAAGATTTTTGAATGGTTATGGTAATACATTAAGTATAAAGCTTAAATTTTGGTTTGGTTGAATGCTTTATTATGGTCCATTGATGTCCAAAAATGTTTGGTTAGGTGATGTTAAGTTTGGGTGAGAAATGTGGCCTTGGAAATGGCCTATTTTCGTGTAACACCCCAAACCCGGCCTAGACGTTATGACCGGATCTGATGCGCCACATCGAAGCGTTCAAAACATTCCGTATTACTTAGTTTGGAAAACTTAGTTGGTGTTGTAAAAGACACTTTTAAAAGTAGGTTAAAGTGAATGGAAGCTGTGCACCAGGTAGGAAACCAGGAAGAAGAGGAGGTGAGTCCGTCGGACTGCTTAAGTACCAAGCTCCCTTCAGATCTAATCCTAGACATGCACACCGCCATTGCCACACTCTAACATCTCGTATAATTTTGAGAAAACTATTTGGTTATGTCCATCTTAAGAAAATGATTAAGGTTGAAAACGTTTGCTTAGCGGAAGTCTTACTTGTATTCGTGTTATTTTGAAATCACTTAATGTTTTTGAAAACGCGTGCTAGAGCTAATCCATCTCGTTAGTTATCATAGTTCAGTTTTATCATAATAGAATTAAATAATAAAGAAACAAACCAAACCATAAAGATAATTAAGCGGCCTTATTACATTTAAAAACCCAAAACCATAAATGAAAATATGGGAAAATCTAGTTCACCAGAAGAAAACGAATTTGCAGAAAATGTGTGGCCACTCCGAATCCCGCTCAGATCCAAGTCCACCAATTAGGGCTCACCTACAAGGATGGAAGAAAAAAGGGTGAGTTTGGGAAAACTCAGTGTATACAGAAACCCATCCAAAGCCCAAATCAGCTCGAGCCCATTGGGCCTAAGCCCTATTCAGATCACAGTACACAGTGGACCGAAGCCCTTTTCAAAATACAGTAGCAAGGCCTTAGCCCCTTTTTACATAACAGTGTGGCCCATAGGCCCATTTCAGTAACATAGGTAACAATAGTAGTAATGCATGCAAACCCATTTGGGGAGACTACTCAACCCACCAACCGCTACACTGCCCCCGTACCAGCCCTACACTCCATGTGGGAATATCTCAACCCACCCACCCTACACTCCACAGTTAAAACAACAGCGCTCAAATATCGATAAGTTGAGGCAAAGCCTCCAAGACGTGGATGAACCACTTTCAATACTTCCTCCATCAATACCCCAATCCCATGCAACAGATATTAATAAAAGCATATCATGTAAAATACAGTATTAATCAATCATGCAGTTTAGCCAATTTAAACCCTAGGGGTATATCGGTAATTTTACTCCTTAGGGGTAATTCTTGTAACTTAGCAACTACACAAGCTACTTCAGCAATTTTCAACAGTTTTACGCAGTTTGGTTCCACCATCTAACTAACAGGCTAATTTTCCCATCTCTTACCCATATTGGTCCGTAAGCCCATTGGGCCCAGTTTTGGCCCATCGAGGCCCTCTTTTTCCGAAGTACGTTAAGACGTCACACAAACTTACTTACCACCTTGTGGTGCTAGATCTAACATTTACTCTACGTCTTGAGAGCATTCGCATACTCACAAGCCTATGAAATGCCGAAAATTTCGGCATTTCGGCTTTTGCCGAATTGAACTAAGAAAGGGTGATCGGTACACACCTGATTCGCGACGACTGCTACTGAGATCTCTTTTGATGTCCTACAATTGATTAGCATAGTTCTTATTTACAAACCATAATCACTAAACCCCAAAACTTACTCATCCATGCTCAAACCATGTCCCTAAAAGCCTTTGAAACCTTACCTTTTTGCCAAAATCAATAGCTAGCTCTGAATCCGATTGCTCCAACAACCCACGCCTTCAATCCAACACTTAAGAAGACACTAATCATTGACAGAAAACGTCAGTTAAAAACCCTTAGAGCCACATGCCCAAATCGACAGCCTCCCTAGATTTTAGGGACTTCGGCTTTTCCTAACTTTGTAAAATAGAACCAGATTTGAGATGATGAACACTTACCCCTTACTCCTTTTTGATCTCCACGCAATCTGGTGCAGATTTATCTTTCAAATGATGGTAGAACTCGACTCTCGGAGTTTTGAAGTTTCGGCTATAAGCCCCCAAATCTATGGTTTTTCAGCTTTTGGGTGATGAATGAGATGACAATGTGGGGCTATAACCTTGATGTAGAATTGCCGACAAGTATCTAGGGTTTAGAAAAGATGATTGTCATTCATTAGGCACAAAAATATCGAAGGATTTGGCTTGGAAGAAATCGGCACAACTAATATATTTTTTGAGGTTTTGGCTTTTGTGGTTTCGGCACAAGTGTTGATGAACAGCAGGTTTGATGAATGGTTTTGAAGAAGAAAAATGAAGAAAGAAGAATAGAGAGAATGGTGGTTTTGGCTAGAGAGGAAAAAGAGAGAAAAGAACAACCCTAAGGTGTTTAAACAGAAGAAAACGGCACCACTCAATACCCTAAGTGCGAAATACTAACCTAATACCCTCCGTCAATTCCCTTTCTAATTCCCTAATTGACCAACTCTTAGCCTCTCTCCAAATCCTGAAATCTCTCCCTTATCACTCCTTAATCCAAGCGTTTGGATGATTCAAACTCTCCTTTAGCAGACTCCACCTGGACTCCAACACTACCCCTCCTGCACTTAAAAATAAATGCATCTATTTTTCAACACAGGGAATCGATCCCATGCCTTCCCCAATGCTCCACACGCCACCTTTTTAGGAGCCTAGTGGCGTCACCCTTGCCACTTTACTAAGGCTCTTTTTGTGATGCAATTTTCCCATAACTCTATACAAGGGCCATCTAGCCAGAACCCCTAACTCCTAAGTCCAAAAATTCAAAAATTCAACCGGGTTTTGGCCAACACATGGGCCTTCTATAAGCCCATTTACCTACTCAAAATATTAATTTCACATCCAAATACAAAATTTTAAAATCTTTACAAAATATTGAAAACCGCGAATAAATCCAAAAATCAGGATGTTACAACTCTACCCTCCTTAAAGAAATTTCGACCTCGAAATTTTACCTTAATAGAACAGTTGAGGGTACTGTTGACGCAAAGCCTTCTCAGTCTCCCAAGTAGCTTATTCTTTGCCATGGTTCCTCCAAAGTACTTTCACTAGTGGAACTGATTTCCTTCTCAACACCTTGACGTCACGATCAAGTATTTGCACAGGTTCCTCTTCGAAAGTTAAATCTAACTGTACCTCGATTTCTGCAACTGGTATGATATGAGTTGGGTCAGATCGATACCGCCTCATCATGGATACATGAAAAATGTCGTGGATACGATGCAGTTCTAGTGGTAACTCTAGCTGATAAGCCACTGGTCCAACCCGCTTAACAATTCGGTAAGGCCCAATAAACCGTGGGCTCAACTTACCCTTCTTACCAAATCTCAAAATTTTCTTCCAAGGGGAAACCTTCAAGAAAACCATATCCCCAACAGCGAACTCAATCTCTTTGCGCTTCAGATCCGCATACGACTTCTGTCTATCGGATGCCTCCTTTAACCGATCCCTTATCAGCCTAACCTTACTTTCGATTATACGCCACCAATTCCGGTCCAAGCACTCGTCGTTCACCCAACTCGTCCAACACGTCGTCGTCGACATCTCGCCCATAGAGTGCTTCATATGGTGCCATCGAATACTTGCTTGATAGTTGTTATTGTAAGCAAACTCCGCCAATGGCAAGTAGTCCTCCCACTTCCACGAAAATCAATGATACAACCTCTCAACATATCTTCCGAACACGAATAACCCTTCTTGTTGTCCATCATCGTGGGTGAAAAGCAGTGCTAAAATCCAATCATGTACCCAACGCTTCCTGCAACTTCCACCAAAACCGAGATGTAAACCTAGGGTCTCGATCAGAAATTATCGACACTGGCACCCCATGCAGTCGCACTACCTCCGCCACATATAGCTTGGCCAACTTTTGCAGTGAGTAGTCGGTACGAACAGATATGAAATGAGCAGATTTTTTTAACCTATCCACAACTACCCACACCGAATCTTTCTTGGTGGGTGTCAAAGGTAACCCACTCACAAAGTCCATTGTTACTCTTTCCCACTTCCATAGCGGAATTTTCACAGGTTGCAGTAATCCCGAAGGCAATTGGTGCTCAGCCTTAACCTGCTGGCACGTCAGACATTTCCCAACAAATTCAGTCACCTCTCGTTTTAATTCGGGCCACCAGTACACCTCTCGCAAGTCTCGATATAACTTATTCCCTACAGGATGCATGGCACAGAGTCCACCATGAGCCTCTTTCAGAATTAACTGCCTCAATTCAGGGTCCTTTGGAATACAAACCCTTCCACGAAAGCAAAGAACTCCTTTAGTGTTCAAACCAAAATCCTCGTTCTCACCATTCTTAACTTTCTGGAACCGAAGATCTAATAAATCGTCCTTCAACTGTTTTTCCTTAATCTGCTCAGTCCAAGTAGGCCTTACCTGCAGTTCTTCCAACAAGCTTCCATCATCGTACAGACTTAATCGTGCGAACAAGGCTCTCAAATCAGTAACAACCCTTCGACTCAACGCATCCGCCACCACATTAGCCTTTCCTGGGTGGTACTCTATCGAACAGTCGTAGTCTTTAAGCAACTCCACCCATCTTCGTTGCCTAAGGTTCAACTCCTTCTGAGTCAACAAATACTTGAGGCTCTTATGATGTGTGTATATGATGCACTTTTCCCCATATAAGTAGTGTCTCCAAATTTTTAATGCAAAAATCACCACTGCTAGCTCCAAATCATGCGTAGGGTAATTCACCTCATGAGCATTAAGCTGTCGTAATGCATAAGCAAACACCTTGCCCTCTTGCATCAGTACGCAACCTAACCCCACATGCGACGCATCGCTATATACAGTAAAGTCCTTCCCAGACACCGGTTGAATCAATACTGGCGCTTCGGTCAATACCTTTCTCAACCGATCAAAAGCTTTTTGCTGTTTCTCGGTCCAGACAAATGGTACTCCTTTCCTTATGAGTTTTGTCAAGGGTGCCGCCATTACTGAGAAACCCTCCACAAACCTTCTGTAGTAACCTGCCAACCCTAGGAAACTCTGAATTTTCGATACTGACCTAGGTGGCTTCTATTCCAGAATCGCTTCAATTTTACGAGGATCCACCTTAATCCCCTCGGCAGAGACCACATGCCCTAGGAAGGTTACCTCCCTCAACTAGAATTCACACTTGCTGAACTTTGCATAGAGCTCCTTTTCCCTTAACACTTGCAGCACAGTACGGAGATGCTCATCATGCTTCGCCTCCGTTTCAGAGTATACCAGGATATCATCGATAAAGACGACTACGAACCGGTCCAAGTAAGGTTGGAATACTCGATTCATCAGATCCATAAAAGGTGCAGGTGCATTCGTCAGCCCAAACGGCATGACTACAAACTCATAATGTCCATATCGAGTTCGGAATGCTGTCTTATGAATATCCTCTTCTTTTACCCTTAGCTGATGGTATCCAGAACGAAGATCGATTTTGGAGAATACCGAAGCTCCCTTAAGCTGATCAAATAGATCGTCAATTCTTGGTAGTGGATACTTATTCTTAATCGTTAGTTTGTTCAACTGGCGATAATCGATGCACATGCGCATCGTTCCGTCCTTTTTCTTCACAAATAGGACCGGTGCTCCTCAAGGAGACACACTAGGCCTAATGAAGCCTCTATCTAACAACTCTTGAATTTGATCCTTCAGTTCCACCAACTCCTTCGGTGCCATCCTATAGGGTGCAATAGATACTGGAGCTGTTCCCGACAACAAATCGATTCCAAAATTAACTTCCCGATTCGGAGGTAATCCAGGAAGCTCTTCCGGAAAAACATCCCAAAATTCCCTAACAGTTCTGATGGTCTCCACAGTCAGATCCTCAGTTTCAGCTTGGCTTACCAAAGTCAGATATGCCTCGCACCCCTTGCGCATCAGTTTCTCGGCCCTTAACGCCGATACTACATTGGATAAGTAATCCCTCCGTTCTCCAATAATCATTACCTCTTCATCATTGACAATCCTTAACACCATCCTCTTAGCTGCACAATCCAAAGTTGCCTTATGCTTGGTCAACCAATCCATCCCTAGTATCAAATTGAATTCTTCAAGTGGTAACTCCATCAAATCCCCACAGAAAACCCCGCCTTGAATCTCCAGAGGCACCTCCTTGAAGAGTTTCTCTACCTTAACCGAATGACTTAAAGGACTTATCACAGACACCCCACACACAGTCTCCTCGAAGTGCACACCCAATGCCCCAGAAATGTTATGTGCCACATATGAATGGGTTGATCCCACATCAACCAGAGCAGTATAAGGTACACCATATATAAAAAACGTACCAGTTATGACATCAGGTGCGTCACCCTCCTCGCGGCGACGAGCAGCATACACTAAAGCTGGCTGACGAGCATCCGCGTTACCAATACCCCTGCCGGGTGTCCCACGTCCACAACCATTACCACCGTGACCTTGTCCACGACCTTTTGGCAGCGGCGGTCCATCCCTCACAGGTTGAGCCGGTCGCACAGCCCCGTGTTTGGCCCCCTGAGCCTGAGTGGCCCTCCTAGGACAATCCTTAATCCTATGCTCCTTAGACCCACAACGAAAACAAGCCCCAGAACGCTTCCAGCATTCTCCTTGATGCGTTCTGCCACAATCCCCACATGCTTGCGGTCTACCTGTGTTCACCGAAACTGCTCGAACTGGTTCCTCCATCCTAGCTCTCTTAACATTTCGATTTGCAGCACCCGCTGGTCTAGCATCCCTCCTGAACCGATTCCGATCCTTATCACGATTCCTCCGTTCGATTTGCTTCACCTCCTCGGCTATCTTAGCCTTCTCTACAGTCAAATAAATCTCGCTCTCTCTGGGACTATGAGCACCCTTAACTCATCTCTCGAGGCCATCATTAAAACGAACGCTGCGCCAGATTCGGTGGAAACGATGCCATTAGCATACCGACTCAATCGTAGAAACTCCGCCTCATATTCAGCAATGGTCTTATTTCCCTAAGTCAGATTCAAGAACTCCTTTCTGCATGCATCCACATAGCTAGCTCCAACATATTTTGCCTTAAAGGTCTGCATTTGAGCAGCTCCCATGTTACCCTCTCGGTTGGGTACCCTCTCTTCTGATAATCCACCAGCGATCGCTCCATCCCATGACAACGACATCGCCCCTTTCAACCACATTCTCTTGGCGAGTCCAGGTCATCCATGATCCGCTCTGTGGCTTCCAACCAGTACTCACCACATTTGGGGCCACTCTAGATACGCCCCTTAAAATCTGAGCTCCGTTGGCCCGAAGTCGTTCAGAAATGGACCCCCTATTCATGGGCCCGATGTTAGCTCCGGCCACCCTTTCCAAAACCCTCAACATGGCCTGAGACAAAGCGTCATCCCCTGCGACCCGGTCATACGGCCCATTTTCATTAACCGGTGGTGGACGTGCATCGCCAACTGGTATGTGTTCAGATGACGCAGATCCAGCTTGGGTGCTACCTCGGCCTCGACCACGGCCTCTTCCCCGAGTAACCCTTGTACTCATAACGATTTATCGATTCACGAATTTTATGACATTAGTTTCTTGGTTTCACTTTATTTATTCTGAGAATGTCTTATGAACAAATAGAGTTTCAGAGTTATTTTCGCGCAATCACAATTTAGCTACGGTTCCAGTTTTGTGGCCCTAATACTATATTATCAATAGCACTATCTCTAAGGCTCAGTACTATCTACAGTGTTATTTCCAGTCCAGTTCCATATAATTATTTAAAGCAGAAAAAGAACACTTACAGACTTGGTGCCGGGGATTCAGTGTGCCACTTCCTTACTAGTCCATTTAATTTTTTTTTTAAATACACATGTTTTCGTTTACCGAAAATAAAAAGATTTGATTTGAAAACACTTTTATTTTAAAACTATTGATTTAACCCCGTTTAACAATAGAAAAACTTTGAACATCTTCGAAAACTTATAGAAAAAACCCCTTTTTTTTTTTAAAAGATTTTCGGACCCGATCCACAGCTGAGTTGTTGCAACCAAGCTCTGATGCCACTAAATGTAACACCCCAAACCCAGCCTAGACGTTATGACCGGATCTGATGTGCCACATCGAAGCGTTCAAAACATTCCGTATTACTTAGTTTGGAAAACTTAGTTGGTGTTGTAAAAGACACTTTTAAAAGTAGGTTAAAGTGAATGGAAGCTGTGCACCAGGTAGAAAACCAGGAAGAAGAGGAGGTGAGTCCGTCGGACTGCTTAAGTACCAAGCTCCCTTCGGATCCAATCCTAGACATGCACACCGTCATTGCCAAACTCTAACATCTCGTATAATTTTGAGAAAACCGTTTGGTTATGTCCATCTTAAGAAAATGATTAAGGTTGAAAACGTTTGTTTAGCGGAATTCTTACTTGTATTCGTGTTATTTTGAAATCACTTAATGTTTTTGAAAACGCGTCCTAGAGCTAATCCATCTCGTTAGTTATCATAGTTCAGTTTTATCATAATAGAATTAAATAATAAAGAAACAAACCAAACCATAAAGATAATTAAGCGGCCTTATTACATTTAAAAACCCAAAACCATAAATGAAAATATGGGAAAATCTAGTTCACCAGAAGAAAATGAATCTGCAGAAAAAGTATGGCCACTCCGAATCCCGCCCAGCTCCAAGTCCACCAACTAGGGCTTACCTGCAAGGATGGAAAAAAATGGGTGAGTTTGGGAAAACTCAGTGTATACAGAAACCCATCCAAAGCCCAAATCAGCTCGAGCCCATTGGGCTAAGCCCTATTCAGATCATAGTACGATGGATGAAGCCCTTTTCGAATCTGAGAGCAAGGCCTTAGCCCTTTTTACATAACGATTGTGGCCCATAGGCCCAGTTCGATAACATAGGTAACAATAGTAGTAATGCATGCAAACCCATCTGGGAGACTACTCAACCCACCAACCGCTCCACTTGCCCGTGCACAACTACACTCCATGTGGGAATATCTCAACCCACCCACCCTACACTCCACGGTTAAAGAACGCCGCTCAAATATCGATAAGTTGAGGCAAAGCCTCCAAGACGTGGATGAACCACTTTCAATACTTCCTCCATCAATACCCCAATCCCATGCAACAGATATTAATAAAAGCATATCATGTAAAATACAGTATTAATCAATCATGCAGTTTAGCCAATTTAAACTGTAGGGGTATATTGGTAATTTTACTCCTTAGGGGTAATTCTCGTAACTTAGCAACTACACAAGCTACTTCAGCAATTTTCAACAGTTTTATGCAGTTTGGTTCCACCATCTAACTAACAGGCTAATTTGCCCATCTCTTACCCATATTGGTCCGTAAGCCCATTGGGCCCAGTTTTGGCCTATCGAGGCCCTCTTTTTTCGAAGTACGTTAAGACATCACACAAACTTACTTACCACCTTGCGGTGCTAGATCTAACATTTACTCTACGTCTTGAGAGCATTCGCATACTCACAAGCCCATGAAATGCCAGAAATTTCGGCATTTCGGCTTTTGCCGAATTGAACTAAGAAAGGGTGTTCGGTACACACCTGATTCGCGACGACTGCTACTGAGATCTCTTTTGATGTCCTACAATTGATTAGCATAGTTCTTATTTACAAACCATAATCACTAAACCCCAAAACTTACTCATCCATGCTCAAACCATGTCCCTAATAGCCTTTAAAACCTTACCTTTTTGCCAAAATCGATAGCTAGCTCCGAATCCGATTGCTCCAACAACCCACGCCTTCAATCCAACACTTAAGAAGACACTAATCATTGATAGAAAATGTCTGTTAAAAACCCTTAGATCCAAATGCCCAAATCGACAGCTTCCCTAGATTTTAGGGACTCCGGCTTTTCCTAACTTTGTAAAATAGAACCAGATCTGAGATGATGAACACTTACCCCTTACTCCTTTTTGATCTCCACGCAATCTAGTGCAGATTTATCTTTCAAACAACGGTAGAACTCGATTCCCGGAGTTTTGAAGTTTCGGCTATAAGCCCCCAAATCTATGGTTTTTCGGCTTTTGAGTGATGAAGGAGATAACAATGTGGGGCTATAACCTTGATGTAGAATTGTCGACAGGTATCTAGGGTTTAGAAAAGATGATTGTCGTTCATTAGGCACAAAAATATCAAAGGATTTGGCTTGGAAGAAATTGGCACAACTAATGTATTTTTCGAGGTTTCGGCTTTTTTGGTTTCGGGATAAGTGTTGATGAACAGCAGGTTTGATGAACGATTTTGAAGAAGAAAAATGAAGAAAGAAGAATAGAGAGAATGGTGGTTTCGGCTAGAGAGGAAAAAGAGAGAAAAGAACAACCCTAAGGTGTTTAAGCAGAAGAAAACAGCACCACTCAATACCCTAAGTGCCGAAATACTAACCTAATACCCCTCTGCCGAAATCCCCTTTCTAATTCCCCTAATTTAGCCAACTCTTAGCCTCTCTCCAAATCCCTTAAATCTCTCCCCTTATCACTCCTTAATCCAAGTGTTTGGACAGATTCAAACTCTCTTTTAGCAGACTCCACCTGGACTCCAACACTACCCCTCCTGCACTTAAAAATAAATGCATCTATTTGTCAACACAGGGAATCGATCCCATGCCTTCCCCAATGCTCCACACTCCACCTTTTTAGGAGCCTAGTGGCGTCACCCTTGCCACTTTACTAAGGCTCTTTTTGTGATACAATTTACCCATAACTCTATACAAGGGCCATCTAGCCAGAACCCCTAACTCCTAAGTCCAAAAATTCAAAAATTCAACCGGGTTTTGGCCAACACATGGGCCTTCTATAAGCCCATTTACCTACTCAAAATATTAATTTCACATCCAAATACAAAATTTTAAAATCTTTACAAAATATTGAAAGCCGCGAATAAATCCAAAAATCAGGATGTTACATTTCGTCCACACAGGCAGAGACACGGGCTTGTGTCTCAGCCGTGTGTAACACACGGCCTAGCCCACAGGTGTGTGAATTGGCCGTTTGTCCCCTGCATCTTTAAAATTTCAAAATAGAATGCTCAAAATTGATCACACTACCGGCTACACAGGCATGTGACTTGTCCATGTGACCTCTACATTTACACATGGCCTAGCACACGGGCATGTGACTTGGCCGTGTAACCCAAGTCAAAGAGTTACACGGGTACTAACACGGGTTGGGACACAGTCGTGTGCCCTATTTCAAATGCACATATGGCCTATGACACGGCTGTGTCTATTAGCCGTGTGAGCCACATGTCCTGATCACACAGGCGTATGTACCCTACACCTTGGAAAAAAAATTAAAATTTTGCAAAAAATTCTCTGAGTACCCGGATTAGGCCTGAATTATTTCTATTGCATATTTTGGGCCTCGAAGGCTTATATAACGGAAAATATCATTGTTTGTGATTGATTTCTGATATAAATGAGAAATGATATGAAATGTTTGTAACATCTCGATTTTGGGCCTAGTCAGAACAGTGGTTTCGGGACCATAAATTTGATGAGGAAAATTTTATTTTTATTATATTTTTATTGTCTACAATTTCACGGAACGATTCCGTGAAAATTTCGTTCAAAAATTTTGACGTTTGGGAACTCAATTTAGTTAGAAGGACTAAATTGTAAAAAGTACAAAGGTTGAGTTCTACATGCTAGAGGTGTCCAATTGTTATAAAGTTTTAAATTGGAGGTCCCTATATGGTAATTAGACCATTGGTTAATTTGGTGGACAAAAATGGACATGGCTACGCATGTTTCCAAAGTTTTTCATTAAGGGCATTTTGGTCATTTAGTTATTAAAATGAATTAAAAACAAAATTAAAAGCCACTTTTTGTCCATCTTCAACCTCTTGGCAAAAACTTGCATGGAGAAACCATGGCTAGGGTTTTTCAAGCTTCCAATCTCGATTGTAAGTCGTTCTAGCCCCGTTTTTAATGATTTTTACATTTTTGCAATCCCCGTAACAATATTTATCTATTTCTACCACTAATTTGAGCTAGGGTGTAACACCCTAAACCTGGTCCAGACGTTATGGCTGAATCTAAAGTGCCATATTGGAGTTGAAAACCCACGTTCTGTTTTGGTGTTTTAAAAACCATATATTATGTTGAGTTAACAAAGTGTATGGAAGCTGGGCACCCGGTAGGTATCCGAGACAGAGGAGGTGAGCCATGAAGGCTGCTTAAGTACCAAGCTCTTTGATTGGATCCAATCCTAGACATGCCCACAACAATAGCCACACTTTGTTATATCGAGTTTAAATTTGTTTAAGTGGACGTCTTTGATAAATCGATTAATCGTGGCGTTGAGCTATTTTGAAAACAAGTATCGTTTTGAAAACACGCCCTAAGTCTAGCCCATTTGAGTAATTATCAACCAGGTTTAAAGTTATTAAAATTAAAATAATCCCAAAAAGAAATAAAAGGAAAGTTAAAATGGCCTTATTACAACCCAAAAATAAGTAATAATTAAAGGAAATTTAATGGAAACCAACGCTTATTTAAAAGTCCAAAGGCGATCACCGTGTCCACTCTGAATCCCCTCCGGCCCAAGTCCCCACATCAAGACTCACCTGCAAGGTTAAGGAAAGGGGTGAGTTTGGAAACTCATGTACAACAAGCCCCTTTCGAGCCCAAAACAATAATGACCCGTTGGGCCTAAGCCCAAACCCAATCTCAACATGTCTTGGGCCGTAGCCCTTTTCATATTTCATATTTCATAACACTGGGCCGAAGCCTTTACTGTAAACGGTATGGCCCATAGTCCCATTTCAATATCACATGTAATGTCAATGAGAGAATGCAAGCCCATTTGGGGAGACTACTCCACCCACCATCCGCTACTCTCCACCCGTACCAACCAACATGCCATGTGGGGATTAACTCAACCCACCCCGCCATAACTCTCCACTTTGCCAAAGATAGTGCTTTATCATTTCTTGGGCCTTGACCTCTTTTAATAACTTCGGCAAAGCCCTTTTAATAACTGGGGCATAAGCCCTTTTAATAACTGGGGCATAAGCCCTTTATCGTAACTGGGGCATAAGCCCTTTATCATAACTGGGGCATAAGCCCTTTTACACTTCCTCCATCCATATAAAAACCCAACCCAATGCATTTATGAATACATCACTTGCATATCATACATATCATGTGCATATCATACATGTGATGTGCATATCATACATACCATGTTTATCAAAATCCCATGTATTAAATTCATATTTAAACCCTAGGGGTATAATGGTCATTTTTACCTAGGGGCAAAACGGTCATTTTCATATTATAAGGGTAATTCTGTAATTTTAACAAATATCAGGGTTTCCATGTTCATTAACGGTTACTAACAATTCATGGGTGCAAACAGTGTTTCTGGCCCATTTTTAGCAAAATTGAGTTATTGGGCCTAAAACTCTTAGTGGGCCCTACTTAGCCGATTTCGTCATCTAGCCCCATTTAGCCTATATTCCATGACGGTTTTCTCAGTCTCGATGCGCAATTTAACCAGTTTTCATATTCTACCAATTTTACCCAAATAGGCCCGAAAGCCCAATGGGCCCCAATTCGGCCCCTCGAAGCCCAACTTACTGAGAAAGCCAAAAATCCCATTCTTACCGTTTCCATTGTTCCTAATCATCATCTCATCGATTCTAACTAACTAGTGAGCGTTCGCTTGCTCACAAGTCCTCGAAATGCCAGAATTTCGACATTTCGGCTTTTCGGCATTTATTTGTTTAAGCTATGAAAAAGGGTGCGTTACACACCTGTTTGGCGATATTCCTCGACGAGATCTCCTACATGATTTCTCCTATATTCCACCGTTAATAAATCAGCTTCCATTAATTGACCCAAAACAAAAACCATCTTATATTAGTACTTACACATTCGGCTACCACCCAAAATGGCCTTAAGAACCTTACCTTGCCGATATTGATTGACTAGATCTAGCCACTCCGGAGATCCAAGCTGATTCAAGTCGACACAACGCCTTGCTACTCCTCCACTATAGAAATCATAAAAATATTAAAAGAAGAACCCCCAAAAACCTATACCCATATTCGGCCACCTCCCTAAATTATAGGGTTTCAGCTTTTGCCAACAGTTACTGTAGGAGTCATTTAGAGTTTGAGCACTTACCACAGTCTTTCTTCTCTTGAACCTGTAAGCCTAAAAGGTAAATGAATTGAACGCCAACAATTGAAAAGGAAAGAAAATGTTGCTGGTCATAAAGAATCGGCACCCCCTATCTTTACTGATTTCAGCTTTTGCGGTATTTCGGCAGAAGTAGAGATAAGGGAAAGAAACAATGGTGAATGGAGGGAAATAGTGGGCTGGTTTGAAAGAAGGAGAAGGAAGAAAAGATGGAAGAAGAGATGGTAGATTCGGCTGCAAAAGAAAAAGAGAGAAAAAGACTAATCCTCCAGGGAAAAAACGGCACAAAAATACCTAAGTGCCGAAAATCCCTAACTAAACCTCTCTGTCGTAATTCCCCCCTTCAGTCTCCCTTATTCGGCGAACTCTATCTTCATATCAAATCCCTAAAATCTCTCCCCTTATCCCTCCTTAATCTATGCATTTGACTGATTCAAATTCTCCTCTAAAGAGTTCCATTAAGCTAAAACTCTTATATGCACAAAGCATAAAAATTAGCATTATTTTTGCCATCACAGGGAATCGATCCCAGGTCTTCCCCTATGCTCCACACGCCACCTTTTTAGGAGCTTAGTGGTGTCACCCTTGCCACTTTACTAACTCTCTTTTTGTGATGCATTTTGCCCACAACTTTATATAAGGGCACCTAGCCAGAACCCCTAACTCCTAAGTCCAAAATTTAAAAATTCCCTCGGGTTTTGGCCATCTCATGGGCCTTCCATAAGCCCATTTACATACCCAAATTATGAATTCCATAATCACATACAAAATTTTAGAAACTTACTTAAAATATCAAGAATCGCGAAAAAACCCGGAAATCAGGAAGTTACAACTCTACCCTCCTTAAAGAAATTTCGGCCTCGAAATTTACCTGATCCAAACTGTTGAGGGTATTGCTGATGCATTGCCTCTTCGGTCTCCCAAATAGCTTCTTCCTTGCCATGGTTCCTCCAAAGTACCTTCACTAATGGGACTGACCTCCTTCTCAACACCTTGACATCGCGATCAAGTATTTGCACAGGTTCCTCTTCAAAGGTCAAATCTGACCGTACCTCGATTTATGCAACTGGCACGATATGAGTTGGGTCAGAACGATATCGCCTTAGCATGGACACATAGAAAACGTCGTGAATACGATCCAGTTCTGGAGGTAACTCTAGCTGATAAGCCACCGGCCCTATTCGCTTAATGATTCGATAAGGCCCAATAAACCGTGGGCTCAACTTATCCTTCTTACCAAATCTCAATATCTTCTTCCAAGGCGAAACTTTCAAAAAGACCTTGTCCCCTACCGCATATTCAATATCCTTACGCTTCAGGTTAGCATAAGACTTTTGTCGATCCGCCGCCTCCTTTAACCGATTCCTGATCACCTTAATCTTGTATTCAGTATCTGCTACCAACTCTGGTCTACGTATTTTCCTTTCCCCTAATTCTGCCCAACAAGTAGACGAACGACACCTTCGCCCATATAGTGCCTCATATGGAGCCATTTGAATACTTGCTTGGAAACTGTTGTTATATGAAAACTCCGCCAATGGCAAATGGTCCTCCCAGCTGCCTCTAAACTCAATAGCACAACCCCTCAACATATCCTCTAAAATCTGAATAACCCTCTCTGACTGCCCATCCGACTGAGGGTGAAAAGCCATACTGAAATCCAATCGCGTTCCCAATGCCTCATGCAACTTCTGCCAAAACCGAGATGTAAACCTTGGGTCTCGGTCCGAAATTATCGATGCTGGCACACCATGCAACCGTACTATTTCTGCCACATACAATTTGGCCAACTTCTGAAGTGAGTAATCGGTTCGGACAGGTATGAAATGAGCAGATTTCGTGAGTCTATCCACAATCACCCAAACCGAATCCTTCTTAGAAGGTGTCAGCGACAACCAACTCACAAAGTCCATAGTTACCCTTTCCCACTTCCAAAGTGGTATTTTTACCCGCTGTAACAATCCCGAAGGCAGTTGATGCTCAGCCTTCACTTGTTGACATGTCAAACATCTCCCTACAAATTCGATCACTTCTTACTTAAGCCCAGGCTACCAATATTGCTCTTATAAGTCTCGATACAACTTACTCCCTCCTGGATGCATAGCACAAGGTCCATTATGTGCCTCTTTCAAAATCATCAATCTCAAGTCGGAGTCTTCCGGCATACAAATTCTTCCTCGAAAACAAAGAACTCCCTCACTATTTACCCTAAAGTCCAGATTCTCCCCCTTCTCAACTTGTTGAAACCGAGAAACCAACGACTCGTCCTCCAACTGTTGATTCTTAATCTGTTCTACCCAAGTCAGTCTTACTTGCAACTCCGCCAATAAACTTCTATCGTCATACAAACTTAGACGAGCAAACATCGCCTTTAATTCCGCCACAGCCCTTCAACTTAGCGCATCAGCCACGACATTCAACTTACCTGGATGGTACTCAATTGAACAGTCATAGTCCTTTAACAACTCTATCCACCTTCGCTGCCTAAGATTCAGCTCCTTTTGAGTCAGCAAGTACTTAAGACTCTTGTGATCCGTATAGATGATGCATTTCTCCCCATACAGGTAATGCCTCTATATCTTAAGTGCAAAGATTACCGCTGGCAATTCCAAGTCATGCGTCGGGTAGTTCACCTCGTGCGGCTTAAGCTGTCGTGAAGCATAAGCGACCACTTTACCCTCTTGCATCAACACGCAGCCCAAACCTACATGTGATGCATCGCTGTACACAGTGAAATCCTTACCAGACTCTGGCTGAATCAACACTGGCGCTTAGTCAAAACCTTCTTGACTTCTCAAAAGCCTCTTTGCTTATTTGTCCAAACAAAAGGTGCTCCTTCCTTATAAGTTTAGATTAGCGGTCTGCGCCAACACGTAAAATCCTTCCACGAATCTCCAATAATAACCCGCCAACCCCGAAAACTTGGATCTCATTCATCGACCTCGGTGGCTTCCATTCCAAAATTGCTTCAATCTTTCGAGGGTCCACCTTGATCCCCTCAGCAGACACAACATGCCCCAAGAAGGTAACTTCTTTCAGCCAAAACTCGCACTTACTAAACTTTGCATAAAGTTGCTTCTCCCTTAACACTTGCAGCACTACACGAAGATGCTCATCATGCTTCTCTTCCGTTTCCGAATACACCAAAATATCGTCAATAAAAACGACTACAAACCGATCCAAGTATGGCTGGAATACCCGATTCATCAAATCCATGAATGCTGCTGGTGCATTAGTCAACCTAAAAGGCATTACCAGAAACTCGTAATGACCATATCGAGTCCTGAACGTCGTCTTATAAATATCCACTTCTTTAACTCTTAATTGATGATATCCCGACCGAAGGTTGATCTTAGAAAATACCGAGGCTCCTTTTAATTGGTCGAACAGATCACCAATTCTTGGTAACGGATACTTATTCTTGATCGTCAGTTTATTCAACTGCCGACAGTTAATACACATTCGCATAGTCCTATCTTTCTTCTTTACGAACAGTACCAGTGCGCCCCATGGGGAAACACTTGGTCTTATAAACCCTCTATCCAACAGTTCCTGAATCTGAGCCTTCAATTCCACCAATTCCTTTGGTGCCATCCTATAAGGCACAATGGACACAGGAGCTGTTCCAGGTAATAAGTCGATTCCAAACTCGACTTCTCTGCTCGGGGGTAATCTAGGAAGTTCATCTGGGAATACATCCTGAAATTCCTTAATAGTCCTAACCGACTCCACCGTTATCTCCTCAAGTCCCGTTTGACTTACAAGGGCCAAGTACGCCTTACAACCTTTCCGAATCAACTTCTCGGCTCTTAAAGCCAAAACAACATTGGACAAATAATCCCTTCGTTCCCCTATGACCATTATCTCCTCATCTTCAGCAGTTCGTAGTACCATCCTCTTTGCAACACAATCCAACGTCGCTTTGTGCTTAGCTAACCAGTCCATTCCCAATATAAGATCAAAATCCCCAAATGGCAGCTCCATCAAGTCTTCTTCAAAAATTTTATCTTGTGTCACTAACGGTACTGCCCTAAAAAGTTTATCTACCTTAACTGAATGTCCCAATGGGCTTATCACCGATACTCCACTCACAGTCTCCTTAGGAAGCATATCCAAAGCCCCAGATACATCACAAGCAACATACGAGTGAGTGGAACCCACATCAATCAAAGCAGTGTAAGGCATACTATGAATGAAGAACGTACCAATTATAACATTAGGAGCGTCACCCTCCTCACGACGTCGTGCAGCATAAACCAACATTGACTGTCGGGCTTCGGCATGTCCAGCACCTCTGCCAGGTGCCCCACGTCTTCGTCCATTACCATTGCCACCTCTACCTTACCCACGACCCCTCTGTGGTGGTGGTCCTCCTCGCCGTGGTTGGACATCCCATTGCTCTGCAGCTAGCTCCTGAGCTGTCCTCCGAGGACACTCTCTGAACTTATGCTCCCTAGACCCACATCGAAAACATGCTCCAGTTTGTTTCCAGCACTCCCCCATATGCACCTTACCACAGTCCCTGCAAGCCTGCAGTCTATAAGTATTTACTGGAGCTGCTCGAACCGGTTCCTCCATCCTTGCTCTTTTAACATTTCGATTCGTGGCACTTAAGGGTCTAAAATCCTCTTGAATCTGGGTCGATCCTTCTCACGATTCATCGCAGTCATCGCCTTCACCTCCTCGGCTATCTTAGCCTTTTCTACCAATGCAGCAAAACCACGCTCCCTCCGTGGAGCTATCAATATCCTAAGCTCATCGCAGACCATCCTCAAATCGGACATGCGCTCATATTGATTGCCACTATCCCACTAGCATATCAACTCAGCCTCAAAAATTCTGCCTCATACTCTGCTACAGTCTTATCACCCTGAGTCAGATTCAAGAATTCCTTCCGACGAGCATCCAAATAGCTTGCTCCAACATACCTTCCTTTAAAAGTAATTTTGAACAACTCCCAGGTTACTTGCTCAATTGGAGTACTCTCCCTTACAGTGATCCACCATCAGTATGCCTCGTCACGTAGCAGCGACACAGCTCCTTTCAGCTTTTGCTCCACTGAGCAGTCTAGATCATCCATGATTCGTTCTGTTGCCTCTAGCCAATATTCTGCCACATTTGGGGCTACTCCAGATACACCCCTAAATACTTTCGCCCGTTGGTCGGAGTCGCTCGATATAGACCCCTATTCATTGTCCCAAGATTAGCTCCAGAACTCTTTCTAAAACCCTTAACATGGCTTGGGACAAAGCATCATCCCCCGCAGCCCGATCATAAGACCTAGTCTCCGTTGCTTGTGGCACAGATGGCTCTTCAGCTGGCCTATGCCCTGAGGATGAAGATTCAGCTTGCACCCTTCCGCGACCACGTCCGCAACCTCGTCCACGAACTCCACTTGTACTCATATCGACTTATCTGATTTACGAATTTTATGAAATTAGTATAATGTTCCACTGTTTATTAAAAAAATCTCTTATGGAAATATAGCAGTTCAAGAATTGTTTTCGTATCGTCGTAGTCTAGCTACAGTCTCATTTCTACCATTTCATAGTTTTCCCCTATCTACAGTATCATAGTAGAGTCTCAGTACTATTCATAATATCATATCATTATCATATATCGTAGAGAAAATATACTTACAGACTTGGTGCCGGGGATTCAGTGCACCACTTCTTTCTCCAATCCAAAACTTGAAACCATGTTTTTGATCACCGAAAATAGAAATTTGAAAACTTTGATTTGAAAACACCCTTTATTTTGAACTCTTGATTTAAACCAGAAAAACTCGGACCATTTTAACATGTATACTCTGTAAAACATCTTCGAAAAAAATTTTCAAAAATCATTTCCAAAAATACCTTTCTTAAGCCTACGTTTTCGAAAAATTTTTGAACCCGATCCATACCCAGTTGTTGCAACCTAGGCTCTGATACCAGTAAATGTAACACCCCAAACCCGGCCCAGACGTTATGGCCGAATCTTAAGTGCCACATTGGAGTTGAAAACCCACGTTCCATTTTGGTGTTTTAAAAACCATATATTATGTTGAGTTAACAAAGTGTATGGAAGCTGGGCACCCGGTAGGTATCTGAGACAGAGGAGGTGAGCCTTGAAGGCTGCTTAAGTACCAAGCTCTTTGATTGGATCCAATCCTAGACATGCCCACAACCATAGCCACACTTTGTTATATCGAGTTTAAATTTGTTTAAGTGGACGTCTTTGATAAATCGATTAATCGTGGCGTTGAGCTATTTTGAAAACAAGTATCATTTTGAAAACACGTCCTAAGTCTAGCCCATTTGAGTAATTATCAACCAGGTTTAAAGTTATTAAAATTAAAATAATCCCGAAAAGAAATAAAAGGAAAGTTAAAATGGCCTTATTACAACCCAAAAATAAGTAAGAATTAAAGGAAATTTAATGGAAACCAACGCTTATTTAAAAGTCCAAAGGCGATCACCGTGGCCACTCTGAATCCCCTCCGTCCCAAGTCCCCACATCAAGACTCACCTGCAAGGTTAAGGAAAGGGGGGAGAGTTTGGAAACTCAGTGTACAACAAGCCCCTTTCAGATCCCAAAACAATAACAGCCCGTTGGGCCTAAGCCCAACCCAATCTCAACATGTACTGGGTCGTAGCCCTTTTCATATTTCATATTTCATAACACTGGGCCGAAGCCTTTACTGTAAACGGTATGGCCCATTGGCCCATTTCAATATCACATGTAATGTCAATGAGAGATTGCAAGCCCATTTGGGGAGACTACTCCACCCACCATCCGCTACTGTCCACCCGTACCAACCAACACACCATGTGGGGATTAACTCGACCCACCCCGCCATAACTCTCCACTGCCAGCATAGCTGCTTTATCATATAACTGGAGGCCTAGCCTCTTTTAATAACTAGGGCAAAGCCTTTTTAATAACTGGGGCATAAGCCCTTTATCGTAACTCGGGCATAAGCCCTTTATCATAACTGGGGCATAAGCCCTTTTACACTTCCTCCATCCATATAAAAACCCAACCCAATGCATTTATGAATACATCATGTGCATATCATACATATCATGTGCATATCATACATGTCATGTGCATATCATACATACCATGTTTATCAAAATCCCATGTATTAAATTCATATTTAAACCCTAGGGGTATAATGGTCATTTTTACCTAGGGGCAAAACGGTCATTTTCATATTATAAAGGTAATTTTGTAATTTTACCAAATATCAGGGTTTCCATGTTCATTAACGGTTACTAACAATTCATGGGTGCAAACAGTGATTCTGGCCCATTTTTAGCGAAATTGAGTTATTGGGCCTAAAACCCTTAGTGGGCCCTACTTAGCCGATTTCGTCATCTAGGCCCATTTAGCCTATGTTCCATGACGGTTTTATCAATCTCAATGCGCAATTTAACCATTTTTCATATTCTACCAATTTTACCTAAATGGGCCCGAAAGCCCAATGGGCCCCACTTCGGCCCCTCGAGGCCCAACTTACTAAGAATGCCAAAAATCACATGCTTACAGTTTCCATTGTTCCCGATCATCACCTCATCGATTCTAACTAACTAGTGAGCGTGCGCTTGCTCACAAGTCCTTGAAATGCCAGAATTTCGGCATTTCAGCTTTTCGGCATTTATCGCTTTAAGCTATGAAAAAGGGTGCGTTACACACCTGTTTGGCGATATTCCTCGATGAGATCTCCTACACGATTTCTCCTATATTCCACCGTTAATAAATCAGCTTCCATTAATTGACCCAAAACACGAACCATCTTATATTAGTACTTACACATTCGGCCACCACCCAAAATGGCCTTAAGAAACTTACCTTCCCGATATTGATTGACTAGATCTAGCCACTCCGGAGATCCAAGCTGATTCAAGTCGACACTATGCCTTGCTGCTCCTCCACTATAGAAATCATAAACATATTAAAAGAAGAACCCCCCAAAACCTATACCCATATTCGGCCACCTCCCTAAATTATAGGGTTTCGGCTTTTGCCAACAGTTACTCTAGGAGCCATTTAGAGTTTGAGGACTTACCACAGTCTTTCTTCTCTTGAACCTGTATGCCTAAAAGGTAAAGGAATTGAACGCCAACAATTGAAAAGGAAAGAAAAGGTTGCTGGTCACAAAGAATCGGCACCCCTTATCTTTATTGATTTCGGCTTTTGCGGTATTTCGGCAGAAATAGAGATAAGGGAAAGAAACAATGGTGAATGGAGGGAAATAGTGGGCTGGTTTGAAAGAAGGAGAAGGAAGAAAATATGGAAGAAGAGATGGTAGATTCGGATGCAAAAGAAAAAGAGAGAAAAAGACTAATCCTCCAGGGAAAAAACAGCACAAAAATACCTAAGTGCCGAAAATCACTAACTAAACCTCTCTGTCGTAATTCCCCCCTTCAGTCTCCCTTATTCGGCCAACTCTATCTTCATATCAAATCCCTAAAATCTCTCCCCTTATCCCTCCTTAATCTATGCATTTGACTGATTCAAATTCTCCTCTAAAGAGTTCCATTCAGCTAAAACTCTTGTATGCACAAAGCATAAAAATTAGAATTATTTTTGTCATCACAGGGAATCGATCCCAGGTCTTCCCCTATGCTCCACACACCATATTTTTAGGAGCTTAGTGGCGTCACCCTTTCCACTTTACTAACGCTCTTTTTGTGATGCATTTTACCCACAACTTTATATAAAGGCACCTAGCCAGAACCCCTAACTCCTAAGTCCAAAATTTAAAAATTCCCCCAGGTTTTGGCCATCTCATGGGCCTTCCATAAGCCCATTTGCATACCCAAATTATGAATTCCATAATCACATACCAAATTTTAGAAACTTACTTAAAATATCAAGAATCGCGAAAAACCCGAAAATCAGGATGTTACATAGGGTTGAAGTTTAAAAATTGACCCTTGTGTGACATGCATGCATTTTGATGTATAAAGGTAGAAAATGAGTGTTGGGTGTTAAATAAATGACTTTTATTAAGCGATTTTCGATGAAAATGTCCGAAAGGACCATTTTGTAAAAGTTGTAAAAGTGGTATAAAAAGGTATTTTGATGAGAATTATAGTTTTCTATAGTTATTAAAATGGTTCGTCTAGGCCTATAAAGTGAGAAAATAGAATAAAAATCACTTTACGAGCCTATGGGTAAAAGTGTAATTTTGACAAAGTTTAGGGGCAAAAATGTAATTTTTCCAAAGTATGGTTTTTGGATCACATTAAATAATGTGACTAATAATTAGAGTAAATGTGATATTATAGATCAAGGAAAATGAGGATTGGACCAAGATCGGGTGAAAAATGGAAAATCGACTATTAGGTTCCTTTTTGCTATTTTGGTCCCGAGGTAAGTTCGTATGGTAATAACAATGCAATATCATGCTTGAATTGTAATTATCTATTATTATGGCATAAAATGTATGATTTAATATATTAGAAGAATTTATGGATGATGAATATGATGTGGAAAATGTGATGAATGTTAAATTACTATTACATGAGTTGTGTGAATTGCTATACGATTGTACCCGACGAGATTTCGACAAGTAAGTTCATGTGATTAAATAAGCATGATATTCATGTTATTGTTGTTACACTTGAAATCTATTTTGCTATAGTTGTATTTATTTATATGTTAATGATATTGTGTATGGGAACCTGATGTACCCATCAAGTAATCTATAGCTCAAATGTTGATAACATGTGATTGGATTATTAAATATAATGAAAATTTGATGAAACATGATATTTCTTTGAAATGAGTAAGTTTGTATGTAAATAATATATCGATTCTTTTTTTTATGTTATTATCTTTTGTTATTATATGAGATATAGCTGCCTATAGAATGATCATTTGATGTAAATTATGAATCGAAATTGACTAAGAATGAATTAATAAAATGTTGAAAAGTGAAGAATTTCCCTTAGAAAAGATACGAATGATCCGCTGTGAGAACACATGTGTAGTACTATGTGCAGGCTACTATGTGTTTCAGACGGTTTTAGGTCACTTGTGTAGTACTAAGTGTAGGCTACTACGTGTACCAGATTGTTAGGTCGCATGTGTAGTACTAACTGAAGGCTACTATTTGTACCTGATAGCTTCGGTTACGTGTCTAGTATTAAGTACAGGCTATTACGTGTATCAGATGGTTAGATCATGTGTGTAGTACTAAGTGTACGCTACTACATGTAACAGATTGTTAGGTCGCATGTGTAGTACTAAGTGCAGGCTACTATGCGTACCAGAGAGCTTCGGTTACAAGGGTGGTAATATGTACAGGCCACCGGGTATCTGTTATTATTCCGATGAGTTCAACGGGAAATTTACTAAATGAAAATACATATGAACATGACTATGTAATGAATAAGTGAAGGTTTTTGTGTGTAAACTTATGAGCAATGTGCTCGATATGTGATCGAACTTTGGTAAGATTGATATGGAGTAAGTGTTATAATGAAAGTTACTACAAAGAAAACATGAAATAGTGAAATTTAGTAACAAAATAGTTTTGGATAGCAGCAGTTGTGTGACTTTGAAAAATCACCAAAAATGGTGGAAATCTAATTATAAGTTGAATAAGATATGAAATAAAATCTTATTGAGTCTATTTTTATATAAATGAAACAGTGTAAGCAAAGAATTTCATATTATGAGATATTTGAATTTTTGTGAGACAGAGTCAGAATAATTTCGGAATCCCTTGTTTTGATTTGGAAAAATCATTAAAAATTGAAAAAAAATAATTATGGGTTATAATTTATATGCTTAAAATCCTTAATAAGTCTATTTTCGAAAGAAATGAACAGAAACTTTATCCAAATCTTGTACGAAGAGATAATTAATTTTTACTGCAGAGGGGTTGGAATTGTTGAACTGCAAAGTAAGGGAGATTTTGAATAATAAACTATACTTATTGGCTGGACCAAAAATTCTAAAAATTTTAGGGTAAGAAGATAAGTGAGTCTCGTTTCAAAAAAAATTAACGGATCTTAATTTTGAGTTTCGTAGCTTCGGATATAAATACTTTAATAACTGTGACTCAAGAAAACAACTTGACTGGACTTTGAATAAATAGAAAGAATTTGAAAATAGCATGTTAATACATTGCTTATTATTTTTCATGCGAGCTTACTAAGCGTAAAGCTTACTCCCTCCTTTCCATTCCTTAGTGTTCTCAGGTTGGCTCGGGGTTGGAGATCGTCGGAGGCAGCATCACACTATCAAGCCAATACCTTTGGAGTATTTATACATAAGTTAGAAATATCAAGTGAATGGCATGTATAGGGACCTAGTTTTATAACATGTGTTATTATAAATTGGCCAAATGTATCGGCCTATATTGAGCTATTGATTACGACTTGGAAATCTAGATATTCATGTTGTGTCTAATAATTGTGATGTGAATATGCCTGTTTGCTATGCGTGGTTGGTAATATGTCATGTGTGTTGAATGCATGTTTTATGACCAATCGAGGTGGTCATGACCATGAATTAAATGTGTAATGTAGAAATAAAATGATAATGCCTTGAACATGGACGTTTGATGGATAGTTTGGTAACCATGGTACAATGGTATAAAGTGAGAAACAGTAATAATGTTAAATTGAATATGGAATTGGTGTAGAATGTCTTACTCAAGCATATTATTTTATGGATGTGAAATGCAAACACTATATAAATTTATGACTTGGCTAGAAGGTTAGCTTGATGATAAGTTGGAATTAAATAGACATGAAGATAACTATGGTATAAAGGTA